>NW_015161425.1:505239-636476 GCF_001447785.1 Gekko japonicus
AGATTACAGAACAGACAACACCCTGCAACCCGTCTGGCAGAATTCTTGAGCAAATTAACTTCACCCCTCCCCCCTTATTTTAAGAAATGTGTACTGTAGTGTCATACATAATTGCTGAGATTAGTCAACCCATTGACTTTAATGAACTTAGAAGGGTGTAACTCTTGTTAGGATTGTGCTGTTAATGTACCATAACATAGCCTCGTGGCTTACAGTCATATATTCTTATTGCCCGTTTAATGCCTATCTTTTGTCCTAGTTAGTGAAATATAGATATTTGACCAATTTATTGCTAAAATGAGCTGGGGCATATTTCTCAAGCCAGTTTCTCTAACAACTTGTTCAGTCTTTCAAAATTCAAATTCATAATGTCCAAGATAATTTTTTAAAGTACATATGTATTAAATTTGTGAACCTGATAGCTAACAGTTCCTTTAGGTTAATCCATTTTTTAAAAGATTTTGTTTTTAAATGACATCAAAGTTAAATGTGATTTTTGAAGGTTTTTTTTTTTGAAAAAACTGTTTTGCATTTCCACAAAATTCTACTTCTTCTGTCACAGAAATACAAACAGGGCCATATAGATTACTCACTGTGTCTCCATTGTGTACATTTCTGGCCCAGATCTCCTGTTTTTGTCTTACCGAGAGCTTGTTTCTAATATAGATTTGGATTACAGACAGTACACGTAATTATAGATTTCTTTCACTCTCGCTACAATATCCCTTGTGCACTTTGCTTGCTGGGGAAAAAGGTAATTGTTAGTTTTCAAGGGTACTGGAAGTTAGTCCTATCTGTGGATGGAGCAATCTCTGCCTACCTCCCCAGTCGTGTTTGTTCTTCTATCCTCCTTTGCAGTTCTCTCTCCAAACATCACAATGGAGTTACCAACTTGTTCTTCCTCCTTAATATGTCATTAATTGCCAGAGCAGGGGCAGGGCACATTTATAACGAGACATGCCATCTGTCTTCATTTCTCACAGTGTTTTAAATGTCTCTGTGAATTCGCTCACTGTCATTCACATATAGGATGCCATTCTGTCAGCTGCAGCACTCAGAAAGGTCAGTCGCTGAAGACTGCTTATTTCAAACCCTGTATGTGGGATGCAGCACTTGGCAAAGCTTTGCAATTAGAGATCTGAAAATCACGAATGCAAAAGGATTTCAAATCTGGCAAGATTCTTGCTGCATATCATGTTACAGCCAGTGGAATTTTGGACTCAAGTCGGTTGTAGGTTTCTTCTCTCTGCTATTGCACAGACAGGTGAAACTTCACTCTTATCTTCAAGCTCATCTCATACAAATGTCTTGATCCTGTGGGCGACTAGAAAGCAGTGACAGCCATCCTCATAACAGGACAAATATGGCTGCTGAACAAAGGCCTGGGAGGAATCTCCTTCTATGAACAAGAAAGTACTTTGCCTACATTTACAGTGAAATCCTAACAAATCCAATGGAAGTGAATGGAAGTGAAGAATGTAGCTCTGTTTAGTAAGGAGGTTTGACTCCTGAAAGCTTATACCCCCAAAATCTCATTGGTCTCCAGGCTGCTACTGGACAACTCTAGCTCTTTTGTTTAGGACTATTTAGGACTCTATGTTGTCAATGGCTTTCGCGATCGGAGTTCATTAGTTGTTGTAGATTTTCCGGCCTGTATGGCCGTGGTCTTGGCATTGTAGTACCTGATGTTTCGCCAGCAGCTGTGACTGGCATCCTCAGAGGTATAACACAGAAAGACGGTCAAGGTTGACAATCAACATTGACGGTCAATGTTGACATAAACACAGAGAGTACTCCATCTTTCTGTGTTATACCTCTGAGGATGCTAGTCACAGCTGCTGGCGAAACATCTGGTATGCCAAGACCACAGCCATACAGCCCAGAAAATCTACAACTATTTAGGACTCTGTTAATCTATGTATGTCCTAGAATGATTAACGTCAAACCACCCTTAAGAACATCTACACTTTCCTGCTGAAAAAAAAATGCATGAATCACCCAACCTGTCATAATGGAATGCATTTATAATACAGCAGAACTGGAAGGAGTAGCCCTCAAGATGCAATTATGCTGGGTAAGCAGTGCAATCCAATGTTGCACTGGAAAGAATTAATGAAAGGAGTGACCTACAGAGCAAGTATGGCCTAATCTTATAGTCAGTGTTATTGTTTCCCCCCTTTAATGTCATCCACTGTATGGTTACTATCACAAGTCAGGACAGCCAGAGCAAATGTAAATCACATTTTTCTTATACATCTATCCACCCATCCTCAGTTGTGAAAGACAGGAGTGTCATATACAGATAATTGGCTGATTTAACTCTTGTATGGTCTACTGGAAACTGGCTAACGTCATAACTGTGTCAAGATCTATTCATGTATTTTCCCACTTGTGTCCTGCTTTTAAGATGAGAGGGCTTTATATGATGCCTTCTGGCAGTTTTCTGTATAGGATGAGGCCTGCTTAGCTTCACATGAAAGTTTCAGTAAGGGAGCGGTGGCACAGTGGGTATATCCCACTGTCTTAACATCTGAACTCTGTTAGTTCAAGCCTGTTAGTTCAAGCCTAACAGCCATCCTGTTGTCCCCAGCTCATCGTCCACCCAGCGATTTGAAAGCTTCGGCGAGTAGATAAAATGGGAACCACTCCTTAGAGAGGGTGGGCACGCCAATCTCCCTTGTGGGAGGGCGTTAGCTGACGGTCGGACGTCCTGGTCAAGGCTTGTAAGGCGAAACAGTTTCTTGGCTACGAAAAGAACTCCTGCAATGGATGTCCCAGCCAGGCGGTGGCAGTGTGGCGATCGACATACGGGTCCTGAAGCCTGGCCAGCAAGCAGCCGTGCGGGAAAATGACGGAGCCAGCCAGAAGACGTCTACACCAGGCAGTGACGGCGCGTGCAATTAAAATGAATATATGTTGTCTTCCCTATCCCGTACAAACATTGTTAGTCCCTTGTCTATATTGAGTAACTGTACATCGCTTTGAGCCCACTGGGGAAAGCGATTAATAAATGGAAAGTATTATTATTGTTATTATTATTATTATTAATCAGAATCATGTGATCTGAAATCATTCTTGTTCCCGCTATGTAAAATGGAAAGCATTGTTTTGTGTGCCACTCTTTTCCTAAGATAAATGTCTGGGTCTGTAATCATGGGTCAGATTAGCATCACTTAAGTCTAAGGAACAGAGTTATGGAGGATATGATCTATCAGCTCAAGGAATAAAAGTGCCTTGAAAGAATCCACTCAACAGACAGACTGGGAGCAGTTCTTTGCCTTTTTTCCAGATTAATATAGAGACAGCCATATGAAAACAGTTGCGGGTGATGAATACATAGTGTTTTATTGCTTTCTTTCTATATTAGTTAAACTATGAACAGAATGATGTACCACAACTCGGTTAAAATCAGTAGGACACTACCAGATTGGGGGTGTTCCCTTAAAGCAGGTGTAAAACCAGAGCCAGCCGCCGCCTTAACATAGTAGTGAGAGGCAATGGAAGTAAAGTTTATTCCTTACACTCATGCTATTCTGGAGGGGGTTGGGGCTGACCTGGAAAGTGTCCCACATTCACACTGACATGTGTCTAGTGTACTCGCGAATGCCTGGCCACATGCACAGTAACACCTGGACAAGACTAGAAAATGAAAATAAGCTTTGTGTCATTCCCCCTGCCCTGCGGTGAGGAAATGCAGAAAACTACACATCAAGAACACCTGGACACTTTTTGAAGGTATGTAATGCCTAACATTAAGCCATGTACATCATTTTTTGACTCCATTTATTCTTTTCTTGGTAATAAGTGATGGAGTGGATCCAATCATTCTCTAAAGAGCCCTTTTCTGGCCTAAGAAGCTTTCCTCCAATTTAAGTAGCTCTTCTGTTGGACCAAGAGCCATAGGGGTGCCAGCCTCCAGGTGGAGCCTGGAGATCTCCCGCTTTTACAACTGATCTCCAGCTGACAGAGATCAGCTCCCCTGAAGAAAATTGTTGCTTTGAAGGGTGGACTCCATGGCATTGGACCATGCTGAGGTCCCTCCCCTCCCCAAACCCCACCTTCTCCTGGATCCACCCTCAAAGTCTCCAGGTATTTTGCAACCCAGACCTGGCAACCCTAAAGAGCCATGTAAGCTGGAGGAAGACTCCTTAGGCTGGAGGAATGCTTCAGACAAGGGTTGCCATATCCCCACTGGCACTGAGCATAGTGGTGGAGGAAACGGGTGAGGGAACAGCAAAGCACAATGCCAGTGTGTCACTTCTGACTAGGAACCTGGAAGAGACATTGCTGTGTTGCTCGATGTTCTAGGAATGCTCCTGATCTCATCAGATCTCAGAAGCTAAGCAGGGTCGGCCCTGGCTAGTATTCGGATGGCCGACCTCCAAGGAATACCACGGTCGTGACACAGAGGCAGGCAATGGCAAACCACCTCTGAAACGTCTCTTGCCTTAAAAACAAGTCTAGCTCGCCACCTAGTGGTGCATAATGCTAAAAGAGCTAGAACTTTTGGCTGCCAGACAATCTTAGGATCTCCTGGCTATACTTCACACATGGCCATATCATCATCATCATCATCATCATCATCATCATCATCATCATCATCATCATCATCATCATCATCATCATCATCATCATCATCATCCTGACCTCTATGGTAAAGGGGGGGATCCCAGAATGCTGCATGACACAGTGATGGTACTTATATTTATTTATTTATTTATTCCATTTATACCCTGCCCTCCCCGTGATGCAGGCTCAGGGTGGCTCACAGTCAATACATGAATACAGTTAAAAACAACATAAAATCACCTAAAACGGTGCATCATGTTTGTGGGAGTATGAGGGCACTTGTATCTACAGGAGAGACCTGCAGAGACATGTGTCTCCATGGAAGGCCATGTGAAGTGAGGGAGAGGACAAAGGGACAGAGAGGAAGGGTCAGAGGGTTAAGAGAGGCATCCCATTCAAGGAGGTAACACCTATACACATTTAGAGTGATGTAGCGCCCCCAATGTCCAGGCATGCTGAGTTATTAGCAGTTAGACCCCTCCCACGAATGGGCAGTTTGAGACAAAACGGCCCTCTTTAAACATCACCCCAAAATCATGTGTGTACTGCACTCCCTAGGCTAGACTGCACTGCCTGGCCTAGAAGTGGAACCAAGATGGAGCTGGTACAAACAAAATGGACACTGGCCGGACACAGGCCTGGGAAAATATTTTGGTAGGTGAGCCAGGGCAGCTGACTCGCTAATAGCTCTCCTCCCCACCCTAAAAAGATATACTTACTCTAAACAATTTCCTGAGAAAACCTCTCCTCACCATGACTTAACCCCATCGACATCCTGTCACACCTTACCTCGTCCATTCACCCTAATTAGGGCTCTTCATACAACCTGGTAGCTTTTCCCATCCTGTATTCAAGGATCTTCAAGGAACATTAACACTTTTAGTTTACATCGAGTAATCTCATCAAGTGCCATTAACACCATTCAGGCAAACCTATCATGAGTTTCCCAAGGTCTTTGTTCACCCTGGGAAATCCAATCAAAGTATTGGTTTAAGGGCAAACATGTCAGACCCCCCCAGGGATAATTTTTCCTATAACTGGACACACTCTGCCCTATGGTAGTGTGTGTGTGTTCTCAGAGCTAAACATTGCACCTCCGCTTACGTGTGGGCTTCCACCTTCTCTCAAGGAAATGCTAGCCGTTTCTCTTGCTGTCTTCTGCAGACCTCGCTCTCCAAGACTTGGTAAATATCACCTTCCCCAAATCACTTTTCCCACTGCTCCCTTTTATTTTCCTCTTTGTTTGTGTATTCCCTGTGTGCTTTGTGTTTTTGCTCTTTCATTCTTTTTATAATAAAACACCTTTCTGGTTGAACGGCAGCCTGGTTTATTTTGAGAGTCTTCTAAGGGAACAATCCTCGTAAACATTGGTGGAGATCCCTAGCTACCCCCCTCTTGCTTGTCTCCAATTATGCTAATTCCTCCCCTCCCCCATTAATTAAGCGACTTCCATTTGGGTAACAGAGTTGCTCAATCTAACAGTTTGTTAGTAGACAATTCATACCGCCGTTATACACCTAAATATGGGGAAAGACCAGAAGACTAAATTTGTAATAAAACTGTCTGGTTTCTTTGTTGTTTTAAGTACTATGTGTTTCTAAAGTCCATGTTAGCAAGAAGCAAATGGTTCAAAATGGTAGCTTGAGAACAACCTGTGCCTGGATGAAATAGCTGTGCTGTAGCCATGGAAATTAATGATGAGGTTAACAAGGAACATTACAATGTCAAATTGGAAGTTCTAGAAAGGAAAACTGAATCTACTGGTAAGGCTAGAACAGAAGTCTTCAGAAAAGAGTGAATGGTGTCGATCAAGCAAACTGAGACCTTAAGCAGAAGGTCAGTGATCTAGGAGATGATTTCCTAAAAGCACATCTGAGTTACAACAGGATCCTGTGGGCACAATAATAGTCCCAACAGCTCAGATGACTTAATAAAATCAAAGACGATGATCATGTAACAGAAAAAATATATATCATGTCTTAGGTTATATTTTGGATTGTGCTAAGAAAAAAAAAGATAGGACTTGGTACTTGGTTCCTGTATAATCTGCTAGTAAAATGTTAGCAACAGGAGCTTCTATAATATAATTAGGTTTGTCAGAACTGATCTTAATAGAATTGACCATGACAACAGTGAGGATTAATGGGTCTGGCTATCACTGTTTATTCAGTTTAAAGGACTTTGTGATATCCAGGAGTTCAGCGGAATACATATGGGAGCTTTCTTCATTAATAAATCATTGTAGAAAGAGTTCCCTGAAGAAAATAGTCTTGATGCACTCACTCTCAGGCCCATGGCCAGTATTTTGCAGCTTGTCGGGCAAATTTTTTCCTGGTGGGGCTGAAGTTCTCCATGCAGAAAGAAAAGCCATTTAGCCAATAGAAAGCTATTACCAGAATAGATCTCTAAATTGCAAGCTGTCACTCACTTTAGATGTCAGTTCTCAGCTGCTGCAAGTTAATCACTTCTATAGTCAAGGAAGCTAACACTTAGGCAGAAAAACTCTCTTAAAGGAGGCCAGTTTCTTGACACAGAGTTAGAAGGGATCCTAGAGGTCACCTACTCCAACCCCCTTGCTCAGTGTGGAAATTAGTCAACTACAGCACCCCACTCTGCTTAAAAGAGCACACACCTTTTAAAAATGTTTTAAAATGATTTTAAAAAGCATTTACTGGAGAAATTCTTGTGGGGCTGTGGCCTCAAGAAAGAGGGTGGAGTCCCCAAAAGCCCCACTGTAGCTATGGGCCTACTCACTCTGCTTCTTAAAGGTGTTAGTTTAGGCCTCAGTTACCGAGGAGCAAATCAAAAGTGGCCTAGCCTGACATGTTGTCCTCTTTGAACAGGTATAAGAGAATCATAATCAGTATTCACTGGTTACAGGAACAATGCAACCCTAAACTTTTCAGGCCTGTTGACTTCAGCTTGACTTAGAAGGGTATGACTCTGCTTAGGAAACTGAATAAGTCAGTGTCACTGTATCAATATATCTACTTCTCATCGTGGCCCCATCTGTGGATACTCAATCCAGAGGCTGGAGCCATGAGTAGACAAGACATTTCTGCCAACTTGAGAAAAGCCACAGGTTTGCAGAACAATCTGAAATGTAAATTTGAGGCTGCCATTTGAGGGGAAAACATAGAGTTTCCCCCTCAAATGGCTGTGGCCCCGCCCCCAGCGTGCCCGGCATCGTGACGTCACATCCGGGTGACGTGGACGCCGGGGTGGGGTTTCCCCCGGGGGCTGATTCCGCGGGGGCGGAAATCGGACCTCCAAAGCGGGGGGAAATCCACCCCCCGGGGGGATTTGGCAGCCCTAAGGTACCACCTGGAGTCTAGCAACCCTAGTTGGGGTTATTTTCACTCATTAATATGAGGGGGAGAAATGGCTTGGGAAAAGGGCCTCACAACCAGCCCCAGCCCCCACAAAGGAGGCAGGGAGACACTGCTGGCTTATTTAGGCTTGCCAAGTCCCCCCGGGGGGCGGGGAAAACCCCGCCCCAGAGGCCCATTACCTGCCGGCAGCGGATAAGGCCCCAAGGGGAACCCCACCCCCAAATCATGCAACGTGCCTGGTGTCAGCACGTCACCTGGAAGTGACACAGTTGCATTGGGGCCTTGGGGGCGGGGCCGCGGTCATCCAAGGGAAAACTCTATGGTTTTCCTGGAGCGGCGCTGGAGTCCTCCCGCTGTACATACAGCGGGGACTTGGCAACCCTAGGTTTACTCCCAAGCAGAAGGTGCTGGGCTAGGACTGCCAGGTTCTCCAGGTGAGTGGGCAGGGGATGGGGAGATGTGGGCACATTGGGGGCAACACTCTGGTTTGTGGGCAAAACCTCTATGATAGAATTAGGTTCTTACCGTAGAGTTTTGCCAAAAAACCAGAGCGTCGCTTCCGGGTGTGTCACATTTATTTTCGGTTTCTTGCCTGTTTGGGGAGGGGGGTAATTTCTCTTGGTTCCTGATAGCCCTGAAGTGGGGGGAGGGGCGTCAACCCGGGGGATCCCCCACCTCCAACTGGCAACCCTATGCTGGGCCAAGCTGGGCAGCAGCCAGGGGAGGCCCAGCAGACCTGTCCCTCACCAGGTGAGGTGAGGCTGGATGGGTGTTTCCTATCCCCCACTGTGGGAATGCTAGGCAAGCACATCCTGTCCATCACTGTGGCAAGGCCTGGTAGGTGTATGCCATCCCTTGTTGTGGCAAGGCTGAGCGGGCACATTCTGTCCCTCCTCATGGCAATGGATGGCATGCACCTGTAGTGAGGCCTGATGGTCATAGCCTGTCCCTCGTCACAGCAAGACTGGGCTGGGCAAGCGTGGGCAGGGAGGGTGCATCTCTCAGCATGGCAAGCCCTCTTTCCCCATGCCTCTGGCTTGCACCCACACCTCTCTTTTGGCAGGGGATAGCCTGGACTCTTCCGGTGACCTTAGTGGACAGTCTGCCCCTGTTGTGGTCCCTGAATTCCCCCCATAAAGCTTGCCATTCATACTGTCCTGTGGTGTCTGCAACCTTGCAAGCTTGATCCAACGCAACTACTTGTTTACTGTGTGGGAAGTTTGATGCTTCATGTCTTGTTTGCCATGCACACTCCAGAAATGGAATTCAGAGCTGCCATTTCACAATGTATTACACAGATGCATTCCCCCCTCCACGCTCACAAATCATGTAACTAGTCCTACACCTTTATTCACTTCCTCATTTAAAGAAACACACCTTGGAGCCAAGCAACCTAATTATACTTCTGTTACTCATCATTCTGAGACAAACTAATTATAATTCTAAATACAAGGTAGGTGAGGATACAGGAGAGAATTAAAGCTGACACCTTAAATCAGGACTAAGTGTTACAGCTTAGTCAAAAATATCTCCATCTGAGGCAGAGATGACTAAATGAAGTATTATTAAGGAAGGCAGATAAGAAGACAAAAATAGTACCTTCTGCCCCTTAAATGCATTAAGCAACTTAGCTATGTCTTTGGATATGTCTGCAGCACTGGCCTTCCACTACTGTTTTTAACATTTGGTGTTTTACATTTGAGAAATTTTCAGAAAATAAGCTTTTCCCTCATAATATATATATTTATATATCTAATTCTCAACAGTCCCCTATGCCTGTGGATACTTATCTCCGCAAACAGAGGGCACTCTCTCCCCCACATAGGTTTTTCTACAGACTCAGGGGACTCTGTGGGTCTACAGAAAAATCCAAAAAGTAAAAAAAAAGAAATCTCAAGGAGGGTTGAGTCCTCCCCCCAATACTTTTTGAAATGGCTGCCACAGGGATCTGCTCCATGCTCCACCACATCAACAGTGAGAGCTAGACTGGCTGATAGCCAGAAAGAGAGAGATAATGAGTGGGGGAAGAGGGGAGGAAGCAAAAGTAGAACTGGAGTTGGGATTGGGGAGGATTCCTCCTGCAGTATGAGTGGCTAAATAGCAGGAGGAGATTTTAAAAGAACATCTGAGCTTCTCACCCCTACTTCTTTTGCTGCGGGCTCCACTGCCCTCTTAAAACTTTCTCAGGTGGAGGCTTCCAACTGCTTCTCCCCCTCCACCAGCTCAAGAAAGACTGACTGGCTGAGAGTGTGAGAGAGGCACACAGAGACAGACAGAGAGAGCTAATGGGTGGGGGATGAGGGGAGGAAGCAACAGCAGAACTGGAGCTGGGATTGGGGAGGATTCCTGGCTGTTGCTTGCCCATCTCCAATGTTGTTTTTCCTGCAGTATGAATGGCTAAATAGCAGGGGGAAGTTTTAAAAAGACACCTGAGCCTGCAAAGCCTTACAAGGGGGGGATCGTTTTTACCCCAATCTCTGTAGCTGTGGACTCGGCTGTCCTTTAAAACCATTGTCTGGCTTCTAACTGCTTCTCCCTCACCACCACCAGCTTGGGCACCGCTTCTTCCCACTGCTTCTCTCTTCTGACTGGCTATTTATTTTATTTATTGTATTGTATTGTATATCAGGGCTCTTTTTGTAGAAAAAGCCCAGCAGGAACTCATTAGCATAATAGGCCACACCCAACAGCAGGAACTCATTAGCATATTTGGCCGCACCCACATGTTACCAGAAGTGTGGTCATCCAGCCATACCCATCTTTTGCTTGTTATTCTGTTTACCTTGTTTGTTGTCAAAACCCAGGGCCTTTTTTTGTAGCAGGAACTCCTTTGCATGTTAGGCCAAACACCCCCAATGTAGCCAATCCTAATGAGTGTCTGCTGTTGGGTGTGGCCTATTATGCTAATGAGTTCCTGCTGGGCATGGCCAACTTGGGAGCCAGCTGGAACTCCGTTCCTGTGCGTTCCTGCCCAAAAATAGCCCTGATTGTATTGTATTGTATTTATACCCCGCCCTCCCCGCGAATGGGCTCGGGGCGGCTAGAAGTCAGAGAGAAGTTATAAAAGGGCAGCTGGGCCTTATTAATGGATGGGTGGGCACAGTGACTGAGAGGTAGGGGGCAGGTGGAGAGGAGGTGGGGATTGACACATCTCAGGCTGAAGAAGACTAGAGCCCTGCAACCACACAATTCTCCATGGCAAGGTGAGAGACTGAATGAGCAAAGGTGCTCATGCTGATCCATTGATAAACCAATGGCCATTTAAACAGCTGCTTTTGGCAAGGGCACTCAGAAGGAGAGTGGTACAGGACACCTGAAGCATCTCAAGACCTACAGTACCCAGTAAGACAATCTCTGAAATCTCACCTCACATAACCAAAGTGATTGTAATCCCCAGGCAAACTCCTCTTTGAAGCCAACTTCAGTCAGGACTAAGTAGATGAGTACAATTTTAAAACAAATTAATAACAGTTTTATTAGAAATATATATATAGCACATATTACAACATTAACTTATTTGGCTACCAACAATACTATAACAAGAACCCGAAAAGTTGAAATAACATATTCTGTAGCAACAAAATCCCATATTCATCTTGGCCCTGGCCCTCACACCAACACCAACATCATTGCCAACCAGACGACCAACAGCCTGGATTAGGGGTCGGAGAACACCCAGCAGTTCGAAAGCGTGTAAAACGCAAGTAGATAAAATGGGTAACTGCCCCTAGGTGGCAGAGGGCACCCCTCCTCCTTACGAGGACGTGTGGCAGGAACGGCGGCGGCAATGGTGACGGCGGCAGCCGAGTTGGCAATGGCGACGGTGGCAGCGGAGTTGGCCCTGGCGACCCAGCGTGCGCGAGGCTGGATGGAGGCGGAGTCATGGTGCGCGGTGGCGTGGCGATGCAGCGCGGTGCAACCTGCAGGATGGAACCAGAGTTGCAGCTGGTGCGTTGCCGAGCACCGGGTGAAGCCCACCGGAAGGAGCCACGGTTTAAGACCTGCTCCGGGCGCCAGGAAGTGAAGTGCAAAGAGCTGCCAGGGACTGAACAACAAGCCGAGCCAGGAACTGAATAACAACTGAGCCCGCGGCCGGGGTGCTGGTAGGTTATCACCCCCCATACAAAATAATGTGGCCCTAGTTAGGGATAAATAGCTGTGTAAACCGCTCAGAGACCCTCCGGGGTCAGAGCAGTATATAAGTCGAAAATAAAATAAAATTTTAAAAAAAATAACTAAATAAATGTTGAGAAAGTGCCGCCATCTTGCACTATGTTTTGTTCTGAGTAGTAATGGTGTTATATACTGTGATTTTAACTATTTTGTTCTTAGTATGTTGTGGAGTTTTAATGTATGCAATCATATGTACGTATTGTAAGTCGCCCTGAGCCCGCCACAGCAGGGAGGGCGGGATAATTTTTTTAAAATAAAATAGATAAATAATAAAATAAATAAATAAAATATTCCAAAAATTAGAATATCACAATACACTTTCTGAAGTTAAGCATTTGAATTATCATATTCTTAAATAAAGCAAGAAGTCAACATAACCTTTCATTAACTGATGCAAATGCTAAAACCAGAAACCAAATCAACTAAAAATCTGATGAACATGAGCCAGTTTCATTTTGTGCTATTTGAGAAGACAATGCTTCCATCAAGCAGAACTGAAACACTTTATCAAACCAACCTGAGACTGTAGGTGAGTTCGAATTTTCCAAAACTTCACTATTACCATTCTTGCAGCAGGACATAGTATCACTATTAATTCCTTTCTTGTTGCAAGTTCTTTTTGCCAGAGGTTGAGCAACATCAGCTCTAATCTCAATGGGACTGTGTGACCAGTAATATGAAAAATTTGTTTTTGTACCTGTTCCCAAAACTGTTGAATATCTTTACACTCCTACCAGCAGTGCTTATAAGAGCCTACAGCACCACAACCCCTCCAACAAAATTTAGAACTCTTTGGGTGCATATGATGCAATGAGTACAATTATGATGCTACTTATATGAGTCCCTATGTTTCTTCCCACCACCTGGGAATGCTGGTTTAGAATTTCATATATATTCAGTAAGCTTTTTTCATAAATAGGTGAGGTTTTGAGACATTTCTATGCTTTGGAAGAACACATTGCAATCACAGCTCTATAATATGACTGCAGATTTGCCTTTAATTTTCTTCTGTGAACACTGCCTTAAATATATCATTGTGCAAGTAGATAATATATAACAGGAAACTATCTTTAAAGATGAATGCATCCTGAAAACATAATGGATATCAATTTGCAAGCATCATGAATGGATTTAATAGGTTAAGTTATTCAACTTGTCTGTAAACAAATGCTTACCCTATCCTTCATTACTTCCATGTGATAATGGAAGATTTATTGTTGTGCAGCCTGCCCAATGTGTGTGCATCGTCTTTGGCATTGACTAAAGTTTTCACATCTGCTCACAAGTGTCAGATGTAGGTCAGAAACAGTCAATGTTTCGAGCAGAGAACGTGAATCCAGATGGTTGCCACCTGCATTCTGAACAAAAATTTAGTGGAATAATGACCTAAATAATCCAGCCTGAAGCAGTTAAATATATTTTCTATTTTATTTTCCACTTTGTAAGCCGTTTAGATACAGATATAGATAAAGATACAGATATATAAAACCTCACATTTTGAGTGTTCTAACCTGAAATACATATTTAGTGCTTGTGAGAGGTATCAGTGTTTCAATCTGCATCCCTGGCAAAATTCCCACTGATTTTAATTGACTCTGGAATACACCCAACGTCAGCAACAGGACAGTGCATCATCTACAAACCAGGTTCCATAGATGCTATATTAGAAACACAAGAAGCATCCATTAGTAACTGCGATAGTGGCTATGATAGGAAAAATTAGACCTGGAGTGGATTTGGGTAAACAATAATTTGTTACCCTCAGAATGAGTTAGAGTATCAACCGTGGAGGGGGTATTAAGTTTTGTGTGGGAAGGACTCAATTTTGGGTAAGAGAGAGGAATGCAAACGTGAATGGTTATTGAAAGAAATGGGAGGTGCTGCCCCAAGGCAACGGCTGAGGGATCAAGGCTCCTCTTTGCCCCAACAGGTCCCGCCGCTATGAGACCAGCAGTGGCGACAGAGAGGCACACCGGGGAAAGCGAACAGGAGATCTAGCATCTTAAATATTTCCTTACCTTGTTGAAACAAGCAGCCGATGAAGCATGAGTCCATATGCCTTTGGAAAGCTTCCCCCAAACCCTCAAATATAAAAGTGGAAGGAATCAAGCTGCACTCACCCTGGGGGAAAAAGAAGCAATTTTAAGAGGTAAAGGGGAAAGCTGATTGGAAAGTATTATACAGCCCAAATAGAATGCAGACTGGTTAAAGAGCGAGATCTAATAAACTTACAGAGACTTTTTTGAACTTTTTCCTAATGTAAACACTGTCACATCGGGCTGAAAAAATTATGCCGAAAGTGAGATCTTCTTCAGGAACTGCTAGCTCAGGAGTTTCTGCTTCCGAACCAGAAGCAACCATAGACTTTCCTAATATGATAGCCACTGCATTGTGCCCTCTACTGGTCCAGATGACCCATCTTAATAATAACTTTGAGACTCTCCAAAAACAGCTAAAAAAACTAATATAAAAACAGAAAAAACAGCAAAGTTGTTGAGAAAAGTTGATGCTAAGACAAAAGCATTAAATCAGAGACTGGAGGCAGTGGAAAAAGAGAAAGATTCTGATAAACAACAGCTGCTGCAACTACAAATGGAAAAATCATCATATATCCTGAAATTCCAGGGCATTCAGGAACAAAAAGGAGAAAACCTCAAGGAGATTTTAAGTGAAGCCCTGGCACCAGTAGTAGATCTTAAAGCGAAACTTATACAAAGTGAGACGGATGTGGTCTATCGGACTTATCCAGACTACATCAAGAAAAATAAACTACCAAGTGAAATATTTGTGAAATTCTCCAAGAGGTCTACCAGAGATGTAATATTAAAGTGACTAACGGAATTACCCTAAAAATCAAAGGAGAAGAAATGAGAATTCTAAAAGACATTCCATTTGAGATAAGAAAGAAGAGACAACAATATAGAAAACTGACTACTGTTTTACAGAAAAATTCTACTCCCTACAGATGGATCTTACTAGAGGGACTTATCTTCAACTTCAAGGAGAAAAAATAAAAAATAGACTCTGTTGCAAAAGCTAAAGCATTTTTGGAGCAGCATCAAAAACAGAGAAAGAAAAAGGGGAAGTGGAGGACAACAATGCAGAAGAAGATAACAGCGAAAATATAACAGGAAGTAGTGGCAGTACACTGGGCAGCTCCTCAAGAGAAGACTGAATCTGATATGGGAGCAGCTGCCCCCAAACTCCTCAAAGACAGATGGGACTATGACAAAGATAAGCGTAAAGGGGAAAAGAAGAAATAACTGAATCATTTCTGAAAGTTTAATTTTATTAAATCTAATGTACCATTAGACAGTTTGGTGTAGTGGTTAAGTGTGTGGACTCTAATCTGGGAGAACCGGGTTTGATTCCCCACTTCTCCACTTGCACCTGGCTGGATGACCTTGGGCAAGCTGTAGCTCTGATAAGAGCTGTTCTTGAAAAAGAGCAGTTTCTGTCAGAGCTCTCTCAGCCCCACCTACCTCACAGGGTGTCTGTTGTGGGGAGGGGAAGGGAAAGGAGTTTGTAAGCCGCTCTGAGACATCTTTGGGTAGTGAAGGGCGGGGTATAAATCCAAACTCTTCTTCTTCTTCTACCAAAATACACCTACTTGGCTAATATTTTTTGTGCTGAATTATATTTGAAGCAGTTAATCTCATCCTTCATCTTTAGAATGTTAAAGCTAAGGGAAACTTTGAAATAAGCTATTTGTATCATATTAGATCCTTGTTTATAGGTTTTAGTTAGTGTTTCCTTATCCCTTGCCCTGTGTAGTATGTAGTGAAAATGCAATAAAAAGTTGCTGGTTTTTTAAAAAAAAGCATGACATGACATGACCCAACCAAAAACAGTCCAGTAGCCATACATTACTGCCTATCAGGAGTCCCTGCTTTTTCTGTCCAGGGCAGGAAGCCCCCAAATGAGGGGGTTATGGAGCTCTTTTTGGGTCAACATACAAAGCCGGTGAGTGGCCTCAGGCTTAGTAGCTTACCGGTTGTGGCCTCAGGCTTAGTAACTTACGGGTTATGCTGGCCTGTTCCAAATATAAACATAGCTGTTCCATTTGACCTTTCTTGGAAACTATTTCAGGGAAACTACTTTTTACACTTTGCAGTTCATGACTATAATGTATTCTAGTCCTGAGGATGTCTACTAGAAATGTATCTAACAGTCTATAGAAATAAAAGTCCAGACTCTATATCAGAGGTGTCAAACTCATTTGTTACAAGGGCTGGATCTGACATAAATGTCACTTTGTCGGGACGGGCCATGTCTGCCATAAAATGTAATGTCAGGTACCAGACATGTAAACTGTATAAAGGACAGCAGCTCATCAGCTTCGAGTTGGTGTATCCTCACTGCAAGGCCCCATGGGCTGGGAGGGGGTATAGAGGAAAACCCACATGGGTGGACTGGAGAGCCAGCGGTACAGCCCTGGGTAGATGCTCCCACACTGCTTGACTGCTGAAGACGAGGTTGTTCCGCCATGCTGAAGCCACAATGTGAGTGACTCCACCCCCTCCTCTCCCCGAGCAGTCTTCTGTTCCCTCTCTTGCACCGGTTGCTCATGGGCCGCATAAGAGCCCTGGACTGGCCAGTTCTAGCCCCCGGGCCTTATGTTTGCCACCCCTTCTCTACGTCATCTTGATCCTATGCTGGCATTGCAGAACCTAGGGCAGAGGTAAAGGTCTAATCCTGACCCAATAAGATGACACAGGATAACTATTGCTACTTAATTCGTTGATGTTTCTGAAATAGCCATCGCCCCTTTGCCTCTACTGGCGTCCCAGATCTCAGAGGGATTCCTTACATAACACTAGAGCAGTCATACAAAAGGCACAGTGATGTGGGAGGGACAGACCAAGAGCCAGGTCTGCTTTACCTACGCAACAGACACATCTTGATGGAACCGACACACCTATTTTCTAGCCACGGCCTTATCGATTAGGTAGAACTGTCAAGAGACTGAACCGGATGTCTCTCTCTGCCTTGTTTGCTAAGCATGCAATACAGCTGGAGTTGTAGGAGTGTGAACTTCTATTTTTATACCGTTGAGTGGATCTGTGTGGGGTGGAGACATCAGACAGTTTCTGAGGGTACTCCAGATACATTATATAGAACAATAATCAATCAGAAGGGAAGTTGTATTTCATTTGGGAGGGCAGAAAAAAAGAGAGCAGAACTTGCTGGCTTGAATGTACAGAACATTCTGTAAATCCTGCTGGGGAAAATAAAGGCAGAGGCGTATTTATGACCCCGGGCAGAAGCCTGCAGCAGGAGCAGTCAGCAAACACACACAGAAGATTAATCTTTGTTGTGCTTCTGGCCAGGCACGTATAGGGCTAAATGATTTTTGCACAGCCATTTAATGGATGGGCAAAACAACTTCGCCAAAGCACTTAAAGTGTATTCCATAGCTCCAAATGGAGGCCACATTATTACTCTTGGGGAAAGGCCCAGCAGAGAAAATGAATGGGTAGAAATGAGTGCCCTTCCCTTCCGATCCCTAATCTCCTTAATAAGATTGCCTGTTGACTAACAGACTCCTCATACTTACTTAATACAGCAACCCGGCTTCATTAAATTTCAACTAACTGTCCAAACATCCTCCACAAAGAGTTTACTATGTTCCCTTTTTTTTCCCCCTGCAGAAAAATGGGCTTGGATTAGTTGTGCATATTTTCTAGTATATATCAGTAAACAAACAAATAATGGTCAAGTTCTTGGGGTGCAATTCCATATCTGACTTTGCAGAATCATCTTGAGCATGAAACTTCCCAGTGGCTTTCCCTCCTACAGAACAGATAATGTCCTGTCCTTACTTACTTGCCGCTTTAACAGAGACAGTAAAGCAGCAGGAGTGGTTTTCCATTTACTAAAATGGTGGCTCCCTCCCCAATTCTGGCTATGAAGGGCAGCATGTCAAAATTTGCTTCAAGGCAGGTAGTTTGGCTCAGTGGAAAAAGTCTGTTTGCTCTATTTATATGCAGAAAAAAGACACCAGTCAAGCCCGTTTAAAACCAGTAGGTGAAATCTAGGAGGATTTCAGTGAAAAATGTTTGAAATAAAATAAATGGACATTGCTAGGGGATAAAATAGTCTTGTTCTTCCTTTTAAAGGACTCACATATTTTTTGCGCATATGTGTTCATCCTTATCTTTCTAAATCAAAGTTGTATTTTTAAAATGCTGTTAAATAGTTTATGAAGAGATTTTTCAGAATATATCAAGATTTCAAAAATGTGTCAAAATGAATGAAGAAGGGAAATGAATTCTTTGGCTCCACTATGGACACTAGCCAATAGGGACTTGCAACAGCCCCCCTGCACACAGTTGTGGAATTAAGGCTGCCACCCTTCCTAAAGAGGGAATTTGTGTTTCCAAAATAAATTTCTGAGTCTTGAGATAAGAAAACAGGTCTTTTTATGGAGTATTAATTGATTAAAGGTCAGCAAGCAGCAGAAAGGTAAATTTTCCTTTCCTTGAACAGGAAGTAAGTATCTCATGATATCCTTGAGGATAAGCTGGTTAAGTGTGGGCTGGATGGTGCAACTGTTGGATGGATTCATGGTTGGTTGAAAAATCGTACCCAACGAGTGCTCATAAAATGGCTCTGCGCCTACGTGGAGGGAAGTCTCGAGTGGAGTGCCCTGGGCCCGGTGTTGTTCAATGTTTTTATAAATGACCTGGAGGAAGACATAGAGGGGATGCTTAGAGTAGCACAGAGGATTTATCCTCTGGTTAACATCTGAACTGAACAGAGTTGCTGTCAATTCTAGCCCGCACTGGTGTGAGCTACCAGCCTTGTCCTCAGCTCGCCGTCCACCCAGCGGTTCGAAAGTTTCAGCAAGTAGATAAAATGGGTACCACTCCTTAGAGAGGGTGGGCACACTAAACCCCCGTAGGGGAGGTGTTAGCCGGTGAATATAATGTCCAGCTCTTATGCTCAGAAGACTGGAAAAAATACCTCTTCGGCATCAAGAAGCCTGTAATGGGCCAATCCGGCCAGGCGGTGGCAGTGCGGCGCTACGACTCAAAAAGCAGCCCAGGAAGAATTAACATAATCAAGCCAAGCCGAAATGAATGCCCGGAACACGACTGAAGCCTACAGCTGAACAAAAATCCCCGTCGGCTGCAAACGTGTGTGATTTAAAGAATTACATGTTGTCCTCCCTTACCCCTATCATTGTTAGTCCCTTGTGAAAACCTGTGTAACTGTAAATCGCTCAGAGCCAGCAGCTCTGCAGGACTGAGCAATCAATAAATCAAAAGGTATTATTATTATTATTATCAAATTTGCAGATGACACGAAGCTAGGTGGGATTGCTAATGCTGAAGAAGACAGAGTCAGGATTCAAAATGATCTAGATAGGCTGGAACAGTGGGCTGAGACAAATAAAATGCATTTCAATAGAGATAAGTGCAAAGTCCTACACTTAGGTACAAAAAAAATCAAAGGCACAGATATAGAATGGGAGGGACTTGATTTGACAGCAGCACATGTGAAAGGGATCTAAGTGTTCTGGTTGATCACAAGCTAAACATGAGCCTGTAGTGCGATGTGACTGCGAAGAAAGCTAATGCAATCTTAGGATGCATTAACAGAAGCATTGTGTCCAGATCACGAGAGGTGGTAGTTCCGCTCTATTCTGCTGTGGTCAGGCCTCACCTGGAGTACTGTGTCCAGTTTTGGGCACCACATTTTAGGAAGGATGTTGACAAGCTCGAGTGTATCCAGAAGAGGGCAACTAGGATGGTGAGAGGGTTGGAATCCAAGTCTTACGAGGAAAGGCTGAAAAAGTTGGGTATTTTTAGCCTGGGAAACAGAAGGCTTAAAGGGGACATGATTACAGTCTTCAAATTTTTGAAAGACTGTCATGTAGAAGATGGAGCGGATCTATTCTCTCTTGCTCTGGATTGCAAGACTAGATCTAATACCTCCTAATGTAAGAGTGGTTGAGCAGTGGAACAGACTGCCGCAGGAGGTGGTGGATGTTCCTTCGCTGGACATTTTGAAATGGAGGCTGGACGACCATCTTTCAGGTATGTTGTAGGGCTATATTTTGGCTATGCTCCTGCAGAGTGCAGGGGGTTGGACTAGATGACCTGCAAGGTCCCTTCCAACTCTAACATTCTATGATTCTAAGCAAAAGTTTCTTCCGATGTTTAGATTAAGGCTTGTTATTTTACATTGTCCTTAAATGACTGAAATCAGGGGTGTGCAGCAAGGTGGCCACATTTTTTTGGATTGCACCAAAATGATTCTAGGTGTTGAAAATCCAAGAGGCTTGTGAAGAGTTCCTCAGGGATGTCTAAATTTGGTGAATAGGTACAAAATTGAAAATGAAATTTGATGCAAAACAGTATAAAGTGATGATGTCCACTGCAGGCAATATATATATATATATATCCTAAAGCTTAATAAAAAGTGAAATTGGCATGCAGTGGCAGTGAGAAAGGCACATTCCAGGCTAGGGATGATTAGAAAACAGACTGAAAAATAAAATGGCCAGTATCATAATGTCATAAAACATGGGACCTCATTTGGAATTTTGCATAGCTTAAATCACCACATCTCAAAAAATTATTCTTTAGATCTAAAATAGTGCTGAAATCAGTGGGAAAGCGTCTGTTCTGCATGCAGGAGGTCCCAGGTTCAAAGACCTCTGCCTGAGACCCTGGAGAGCCACTGCTAGTCTGAGTAGACAATGGACTGATGGTCTGTTTCAGTATAAGGGCAGCTTCATGCATGATCATGATGTGCAGCTCAGTGAAAAAGACACCCAAAATCACAGTGTTCAAAGCATCTTTGCTCTGAGCATTTGGGCTTTTTTAATTAAGCAAAAGGTATTGAAGGGGAGACATAATAGAGGTTGATAAAATGACACATGATATGTCGGATGTGAATAGAGCGATTTCCCCCTCCCTTCTCTTTCCCATAACAGAACTCAGAGTAACACAACCAAATTGAACAGTGATAGATTCAAGATAGGCAAGCAAAAGGACTGCTTCACACAGCCCGTAATTAATTTATGGAACCCACTGCCACAGGCTTTGGAAAGGCATTTGTCACCAAAGGTGAGTTTATCAATTGCTATTAGTCATGATAATTAAATGAAACCCGCAGGCTCAGAGGGAGTATACCACTGAATGCCAGGTGCTAGGGAGGTAGCAGAACAACAGTAGGAGAGGACCTTTGTCTTTGTTGCCTAATTGCAGGCTTTTTGGAAACATCTGGCTGACCAGCTGGGAAACAGGTTGCTGGACCCAATGGACCTCCAATCTGATCTAGCAGGGCTTTTCTTATGTTCTCAGATGAAAAAAATTTGCAATCGTCCAGGAAATGTGCAAAAATGGTTTGACCAAGGGCGGACAAGAATGGAAATGGGTGCTGCAGGCAGTGAGGCTTTGTGATACTGTCCTCATAAATCTGGAAACAGAAAGGGATGGTTCCATGATTCTATGGCTTCATGACTGTGATGTGCAAATGCTGCTATTGGTACTGGGTGCAGAATTCAGCATCCTGAAAAAGTCTCTGCTTTCTTTTTCCTTTAAAAAAAAGTATTCGCAGATTGAAGCTTGAAAATATGGGCAACACCTGCTAAATTCTTAGAAGCCAGGTGAAGATCTTGTGTTCAAGCTATACATTACTGAAGTCCTGCCAGTCCTGTGCTACCCAGTACTATAGCATGAGGGGAAAAAATGTATCAAACAACTTTGTATAATCTATACCAGTTACACAAATCAGCTTTATTGGCTTGGAATTTGGGTTACCTTGATGCAGTCTATTTAGGCTTGCCAAGTCCCCCCGGGGGGGCGGGGAAACCCCCGCCCCAGAGGCCCGTTCCCCGCCGCCAGCGGATCGGGCCCTGGGGGGAACTCCACCCCGACGTGCATGTCACCTGAAAGTGACACGGCCATGCCTGGCACGCTGGGGGCGGGGCCACGGTCATCTGACGGAAAACTCTATGGTTTTCCCTCGCATGGTCGTGGTCCCGCCCCCAGCATGCCCGGCATGCCCGTGTCACTTCCGGGTGATGTGGATGCGGTGCGTGTGCGCTCCAGCCGCAAGCCGGGAGTCCCCCGCTGTGGCTCAATTCTCACTTGGCAACCCTAAGCCTATTCAGTACTTTTAGTATGTGTGTCCCAGATAGGGTTGCCAGCTCTGAGTTGGGAAATACACAGAGATTTTGGGGGTGGAGCCTGGGGAAAGTGGGATTTGGGGAGAGGAGGGACCTCAGCAAGGTGTCATGCCATAGACTGGACTCTCCAAAGCAGCCATTATCTCCAGGGGGGCTGATCGTGGTTGCCTGGAGATCAAATGTAATGGTGGGCGATCTCCAGGTGCCTCCTCAAGGTTGGCGGCCCTAGTCCCAGACCACCTTGGGTTCATCAGTCAGAGCACACAGAGCACACATACTTCCATTCATGGACTTTTTACACAATACACTGTACTATTAATGTGAAAAGGCTTTCTCCTTTACCTACGAATATATGGCATAATCAAGCAGAATCCATATTTGAAAGAACTTCATGAATCTAGCTTATTTATTTATTAGATTTATATCCCACCCTCCCCGCTGAAGCAGGCTCAGGGCAGCTTACATAAAAATTTAAAACAGTTTAAAACCAACATAAAATATAAAGTGCTATACATTCATAATTTTCCTGTGCAGCGGCAAACATATCCAATATTTTCATGACAAGAGTCAGCCAATACAACAATGGCTGTGGAAAGATCTTGGGGAAGGCTCTGATGTTATAACCAGATGTTAAATGTGGTCAAATGTGGTCAAATGCCTGATGGAAGAGCTCCGTCTTGCAGGCCCTGCGAAATTGTAGTTGCGTTTTAGGATGATCTTAATTTTAAATCCAAGCTCTGCCCATTGTTTGTGATACACATTCAGCATAAGGAAAACAATAACTTTAATTTCAGCATAGTCTCGCTAAAAGGGTAAGCAAGACACAAATTATATTTGATTTCCTTGTTTTAAAACTGAATGATCCAAAATGTTAGTAAAAGCTTTCCCTTTACTGAATAAGGCACATCTGATTTATATACATCAATTTTTACTACTGAGGTGGCCTTGATTAACGGCAGCTGCTTTATCAGGACAGAACCAATGCAATTTTTACAATGCAGTCCTAAACAGACTTATACTGCTCTAAGCCCATTGCCTTTAATGGACTTAGAAGGGTGTAAGTATGTTTAGAAATGCAGTGTCAGTGATCAAATGAGTTTTCAAGCCAATTGTCCATCTTCCTCCATGCTGTGTACTATAAATATTCTCCTCATCACTTTATCATTGAGCTGCAAGATGATGAATCTGATTATCTGAGATCATTTTTAGGTTTTAATCATATCATTAATGGCAGACTAATTGCTTTCAGCAAAAGTGATTGTCCTCTGTTGTCGGGTGTTCAAAAATTCCTCTTCATTTAAGCTACCAAATAGAGTTGTAGTGTCCAGAGCAGGGATTCCAAACCCTGTTGGGCCTGGGGGAATATCTGGAGTTTTGCAAATGAGCATGGGAATACCACCAAAAAATGGTTACCACGGGAGGCAGGATCAATCACAAAATGCCTGTGGGGGTAATCACAAAACAGCTGGAAGTTCCAAGTCACACATCCTCCTATGATGGGCAGCTATTTCTGAATGGGCATTCCCTGGAGTCCCAAAGGTGATACCTCCTGGGGACATCGGAAGTACCTCCTGAAGGAAAGACAAGATTGGCTCTTTGCATTTGATAAGTGATAATATGGGGAAGACCCTACTGAATCCCAGGAAACATATCAAAAAGGACCTCCTGTAGGTATGCCAGATGGTCACTGCTATATTTAGCAAGTAAGTAAGTATGTGTTTACTTACTTCATTTTTATTCCATCTTTCTCCCTAATGGGAACCAAAAGTAGCTTATATCATTCTCATCTCATCCTGGCCGCACCTGGAGTATTGTGTGCAGTTCTGGAGGCATCACTTCAAAAAGGATGTAGACAGAATGGAGAAGGTGCAGAGGAGAGCAACGAGGATGATGGGGGGCCTAGAGACCAAACCCTATGAGGAAAGGGACCTGGGAATGTTCAGTCTGGAGACGAAGAGGCTGGGGGGGGGGCATGATTGCACTCTTTAAGTATTTGAAGGTAGGGGTGTGCAAAAAAAATTCGGTCCAATTCAGTTTGGCCGAATCAGGCCGAATTTGATTTGGCTGGCCGAATGATCCCCAAATGCCACTCTCGGCAACTTAAGCCAAATCAGATTCGGCCAGGGGTGCCTGGGCAAGCCAAGGGAACCCTCCAAGGGGGGGCTTGCCCAGGCTTCCCGTAATTAAGGGAGCGTGCCACCTCTGCAGCACGCTTCCTTCATTGAAGGGAAGGGGTGGGAGCGGGGAGGCATTTAAATACCTCCCCATGCTTTCCTCGGCTCGCCCGCTTTGGTGGGCAAGCTGAGGAAGGCTTCTAGAGCCCCCCACCCTTCCCTGGCTTGCTCGCCTCTGCGGGTGATCCAGGAAGGGCCGGGGAGGGAGTGGGGAGGCATTTAAATGCCTCCCCATTCCTTCCTCCGCTTGCCCGCTTTGGCGAATTTCAGTGGTTACTTTTTGCGGCAGGCTGAATCAGATCAGAGAATCTGATTTGGCCCACTATTGCCCGAAAGGGAGGGCGGATGGCCCTTTTTGGGGGGTGCATTTGGTTCGGCACATCCCTATTTGAAGGGCTGTCACTTAGAGGAGGGCAGGGAGCTGTTCCTGTTGGCAGCAGAGGATAGGACTCACAATAATGGGTTTAAATTAAGGGCCGGAAGGTACCGGCTGTAAGAGTTACTGTAAGAGTTGTGCGATAGTGGAATCACTTACCTAGGGAGGTGGTGAGAGTGTGTGACTGGACCAAAGTTACCCAATGGGCTACCATACAGCAACCAAAATGGGTGGGGGGAGACGAGATTTGTGCTTAGCCAAACAGGCTTGGAGCAACCCAAACCCCAGCTTATGCCACCAGCATCACAAGGATTCACCTTGGACTCGACCGGTAGCTAAGCAGGTCTGGAAGGCAGCAAAGACCTACCTCCATCTTCTCCCACCACTTCAGCAGTGCTGCCAGTGTCCCAGTTGCTTGGGCAGAGATGTGGCCCTGTGTGCCAGGTATAATGGGCTGCTGTGCCACTTGGCATTTGTGCCTAATCCTGGACTTTTCCAGTGGCTGTTCCTAATGTATGGAATGGCGGCAGTGATGGAAAGTGACATCAAGTCACAGTCAATGTACGGCAACCCCACAGGGTTTTCAAGGCAAGAGAAAAACAAAGTTGGTTTGCTATTTCCTGCCTCCGCATAGCAATCCTGGACGTCCTTGGTGGTCTCCCATCCAAATACTTACCAGGGCTGATCCTGCTCAGCTTCCGAGATCTGATGAGATGAGCAATCCAAGTCAGGGCATTTTTAGGAAACAGCGTTCCTGATGTTGTTAGGAAGGCTTCTACTCTGTTGAGATTCTGCATATTTTTAATCGTATATTATTTTTATTATAATTGTATCTCACATTGAGTCCCGTTTCAGAGAAAAGTGGGCTAAAATGTTCCGAATAAACAAAGAAACAGCTATCAACATAGGACACAATATCTCCACTGCTACTTTACGACTACGTACCTGGAATGATATATGACATTTAATCAGTGCAACATATAATGTGTGAGAAGTAAACAGCTAATTTGTTTTACTTCTACTTTGCTGTAAGGTTGACGGGGTGGTGGTGGTGGTTTGCAATTTATTATTCCTCTCTGTTCACAGATCTATACTTAATGATCTGTCAAGATGTCTGTAATAAACCCCTCTTTCAGAAGCGTTACAGTAACTCACTCCTGGCTAAAACCTGCATACCTATTCAATGTTTCAAACCCCATTATTCTTCCCACTTTTGAAAAAGAAACTGGATTTTACTGTCCATAATAACTGGAAATCCATGGGCGTTCAGTTGTGAGGAAAGGGTTTACTAATGAGGGCTTCGTTGTGTTTCCATGTGGCCTTTTGCTTTTGACTACTCCTTTATTACTTACCCTCAAACCTTAGTGTATGCTTAATCTTACTTTTATCGAAGAAAGGAGGAGGGTGCTGGGGGTAAGAATTTCAGTTTATGGCTTGTTAGTGTTGCCTCGCCACCCCTCCTGCAATTTTTCATACGTAGTATACTCCGTGTAGTAAAAATAACTACTTTGGTCAATTATTAATGAAGACTGTAAAATTAATTCTTAATCCCAACTCCCTTGCCTCTCATGTCTAACTCCGTTGATTTTTAAATAAAGGCATCCTGTGTGTGCAGAACAATAAATAACTGTTGTTTTGTTGATTTCATTGCCAGGGGCTTTCTTGGGGTCAGGTAGCCTGCTGTTATCAGTAGTCTAAAGAGGGATGAACTTCTCTTTTGGGGCCATAGTAGGTTTGTCAGCTTTCAGGTAGTGGCTGGAGATCTCCCAATTACAACTGATCTCCAGGTGACAAAGATCATTTCAGCAGAAGAAAATGGCTGCTTTGGAAGGTGGACTCTCTGGCATTATACCCCACTGAAGTCCCTCCCCTCCCCAAACCCCCACCCTCCTGAGGCTCCGCCCCCAAAATCTTCAGGTATTTCCCAACTCCATGCGTCTCCAAGGTTTCTACGACTTACAAAAGGGTCAAAGCAGCATCCTTCCCAACATTTAGCTGCCTTCTTGGCAAGAGCAGCAGGAACCCTCTTGTCACTGTGAAGAGAAACTAGGGTTGCCAGCTGCCTGGAGAAAGAAGATGTCCTGTCCCTTGAACAGAGGCTTAACGGACAGTAATTGAGTGGGTGATGTTATCTACCTCTGTGTCATGAAAGCCATGAAAAACATCGAACACTCATTTTTTTTCACATTAAGCCTTAAGGCTTCACATTAAATTGACAGGATATTTCTCGCCAGACTTGGTTGCAATCTTAAATGGGAATGTCTGCGTGTATGCCATCCATATGCACACCACACTGGGGAACAGGAGGACAGCAGGGAGAGAAAGAGCAGAGGAAGACTAGGGCTGCCCACTCTAGGTTGGAAAATCCTGGTAATTGGGTGTGTGTGTGGAGCCATGGGAGGGTGTGGTGTGGGGAGAGGAGGGACCTCGGTGGGTATAAATACATACTGTCCACCCTGCAAAGTAGCCATTTTCTCCAAGGGAACTGATCTCTGCAGTCAGGAGATTAGTTGTAATTTTGAGAGATTTTCCCCAGGCTCCATCTGTAGGGTTGCCAGCTCTGGGTAATACCTGGGAAATAGCTGGAGATCCTGGGGGTGGAGCCCAGGGAGGCCGGGTTTGTGGAAGGGAGGGACCTCAGCAAGGTATGATGCCATAGAGTCCACCCTCCAAAGCAGCCAGTTTCTGTAACAGAGGGAGATCTCCAGGTGCCACCTGGAGGATGGCAAACCTATCCATCTGAAGGTGGGCACCCCTTAGGGATACCTCTACCAGCTGCACCACCTTGCTGAGGATACCCCCCCCCCATTCCTGTTCAGGTACCTGTAATGCTTGGGCATGGCCAAAGGTGCAAACTGAAGGGCTCGTCACCCTTAGGCTCTTAGCCTGTGGCTGGAGAAGCCAGCATATGAGTCCAGGACTATGATACAATTAGGGTTGCCAGCTCGGGGTTGGGAAATACCTGAAGATTTTGGGGGTGGAGCCGGAGGAGGGCGGGGCTCGGGGAGGGGAGAGACTTCAACAGGGTATCATGCCACAGAATCTGCCTCCCAAAGTGGCCATTTTCTCCAGGGGAGCTGATCTCTGTCGCCTGGAGACCAGTTGTTCTAGTGAGAGACCTCCAGCCAACACCTGGAGGTTGGCAACCCTGGCCATAATACAGTATCCTGTGGTGCTGCCGTTTTGTTATTGATTAGTTTTGCGTAGCATTTCTTTTCCTAATCATAAGCCACTTTTCATCCCTTTGGAGAGAAAAGCAGAATACAAATAATTAACTAAAGGGACTGACCCGGTGGGAGTTTGTGTCAGGTATGAGGAGGGAGGAGTCGTTTAGGAGATCGGTCCTGCATTAACAGTTACATGAATGGCCGTGTCTTATCTCTGACTAAAACACTAACGACTGAATTGTCTTTTACTGGCACAGTTCAAAACACAGTAACCCGCCTGGCTCAGATGCTGGAGTAGACTGCAGACCTACATAACAGGGTGAAGAGGAAGGCAGGGAGGCCTGCAGACAGTTCAGCTAGGGTTGCCAACCCCCAGATGGTGGCTGGAGATCTCCCAGCGTTACAGCTGGCCTCCAGACAACACAAATCAGTCCCTCTAGAGAAAAGGGTTGCTTTGGAAGGTGGACTGTGGTGACATTTTACCTCGCCAAGGTTCCTCCCCTCCCCAAACCCTTCCCTCCCCAGGCTCCACCCCCCAAAAATGTCCAGGTATTTCCCAACCTAGAGCTGGCAGCCATGAATTCAGCCCAGTAGTACAACTGGTGAAAGATTATTTGGTTTGGCAGCAGCACAAGGAGGAGGTACAAGCAACAAAAGGTCTCTGTAGGAAGCTTTCCATCCAGCCTGATCACAGGAAAATGGTTTGCTGTTTCTGATGATTTCCCACAAGCAACAGATTTATGTGGTGACATATACCTTTTATATATATTAAATAGCTTCTTTTAAAAATACTTTAAAGAGGGGGGGAGGGTCCCTTTCTGCACTTTTATGGTTTGTGATAATTTCAGAGGGATGTTTGGCATATGACCTCTAGTGGCGAGAAGAAGAACGGTGCTTGAAATCCCCAAACGGAGAGAGCACGTTCATTTCTAAGGAAACACTCTGTTACTTGGAGAGAGAAAAATAGAAGAACACAAGTGGAGACCCGCAACAAAATGTTGCGTACTGAGTTCATCTTGAAATCCATTCTCTTTCTTCCCCACCCCCAGGCTCTGTCTCTCCCCCCCTTCTCTCTCTCCCCCCTTCTCTCTCTTCCCCCCCTTCTCTCTCTTCTCCCCCCCCCACGATGGTGAAGATGAGGATGGCGGCCAAGGTGGAAGCCACCCAAGGGGGCCGCTCCGAGGCCGGCGGGGAGCTGTCCAAGCGGCTCCAGTTGCCGCCTCGCATGCCGCCGGCCCCGACAAGCTGCTCACTTGGCCCGCATCCCAGCGGCCCCAGCCGGGCTAGCTCCACGTCTCTCCCCCCTCCTCACCGGTCTTTCTCCCCTGCCGCCGCTGCTGGGCCTCACCGGCCGTTCGCTCCCTTCCCCCGCACGCAAGCCCGGTAGGTCGCAGAGCGTCTCCTGCGCATGCGCAGGAGATGCTCTTGCACTTTCGGGGGGATTTAAAGATCCCCCCGAGATTTTTTTCAACTTTTCTTATTTTTGTGCACACGTGGGGAGTGGCCCACATGTGCACAAACCTCCCCTGGCCCCTCAGCTGCCCCCGGAGAGCTGATTTAGCGATCCGCACTCCGGGGGCAACTTCGCTATTAGATATATAGATTTTATGGGTTAAAAGGATTAGTAAGGAAAAGTTGGTTTTCAACCTGAGACACGCGAGACAAGAATTTAGGGGGAAATGGGAGGCCAAAACAGGCTTAACGACACATACTAAAGCATTTCAGTGGATCTGGGAGAATAGGGAGACTGCTGTAGTGGTTAAGTGCGTGGACTCTAATCTGGGAGAACCGGGTTTGATTCCCCACTCCTCCACTTGCACCTGGCTGGATGACCTTGGGCAAGCCGTAGTTCTGATAAGAGCTGTTCTTGAAAAAGAGCAGTTTCTGTCAGAGCTCTCTCAGCCCCACCTACCTCACAGGGTGTCTGTTGTGGGGAGGGGAAGGGAAAGGAGTTTGTAAGCCGCTCTGAGACACCTTCGGGTAGTGAAGGACGGGGTATAAATCCAATCTCTTCTCTTCTTCTTCTTAATTGATATAAATATGAAAGAGAATTTTCGAAAAATCTGTATATGTAACTCCCTCACTGTGAATCCTTATATTTAAACTTGGGTCAACAGAATACTATTCTCATATAAAATGCAAATTTATTCCACGTTTTTGCATTCAATTAGACCTGGATTCAGATTACAGATACAATCAAGGAGACGACAGGATATCTAATACCATTTAGTCTGCTCACTTTTTACCTGCTTTATTGAACTTGACCTCATTTTGTGTGATTGCTATACCAATTCTCACGTGTGTTTGAAAGCATAGTGCCAAGTTGTTGACCTCCATCCAAACTGCTTGCTGCAGTCTCCAAATAGTGCTACTATGCCATTACAGTATCTGCCAATAGGTGCCATCCCTGATGACATGGCATCGTTCTGGTAATTGGCTCAAATTGTTAAAAATGAAAGTAAACAGATGGAGAAGTTACCAATCAGGGCTCAACTAGATGTAGGTCTGCCAGCCTCCAGGTCTGGGTGGGGGGTCCCTCAGCTTTTGGGGGCTCCAATCCGGCCCGGCCAGCTGGCAGGCAGGAGAGCTGGCAGGCAGTGAGACCTTTCAGCTTGGGGAAATGACACAGGAGGGAAAACATCGGGATGGTCCAGCAAGCCCCCAAGTCACTGCTGGGTATGTGACCGGAAGAGACATCACAGCAATGCCATGACAGCAGTCCCCCACCCCCACATTTTCTCCCACTGCTATACTGGACAGTAGCAGGCAGCCAGAGGCAGGAGGGGGTTCTCCTGCTCCCACTGCAAATGCATTGCATGTAAAAATTATCTCTCTAAGTGCCTCATTTAAGACATGCCTACAGATATGATACTTCTTGTGGCAAGCTCAGGGCCTGATGATAGAAGTGTCAGTATCCTTTGGTCCTATCCACATGCATCTATTATAGCCAGCGCTACAACTAATGCAGAAGTTGAGAGAACATAGCCACTGCTAAGCTCAAAGGGGAAAAGGAAAAGCCTTTGTCTGAGTCCAGCGCGCCTCCCCAGAATGCAAAGGGGATCCTGGCTGTTCGAAAAAGCCCAAGGTTCTTGCTCAGCACTTCTGATTTCGGTTGAACAGAGGGGGTCATTGAAAGTATCAAGTACAAACATGGCCTAAGTGATTTGCTCAAGGTCAACCAGGGAGGGCATGTCAAACTCATGAATCATACTTGAATAGCCCAAGGCTCATATTTTAGTACATCAACTCAGCTTAGTATCTTGAGCACCAGGCCTTTCTCTTCCCCCGTTTGAGCTGTCAGTTACGGATTTAGTGAGCAATTTCAGACATCCTGTCAAAAAGTGGTAGCAGGAGGAAATGGAAAGAGAAGTTGATTAAAGAATGACACTTACAATGTCAATATTACCAGAGCTTTGGATTTCATAATATTGTTATATGATCCAACTCTAGGTTTTTTTTATATTTCCCAGTGGTGTATGCCTTTGCCTGGTACCTGATGTCTCCACATTTTATTCCTCAGCACCTTCTCTCACTTGCTTGTTAAACACTGTTCATGTCATATGCAAAAATTACCCTCCATTGCTCAATGTAAGATGCATGAATTTGCATGACGGGTTCTTCTTCCTGGGTGAAACAGATGTCATGGTGTCTAACAAAATGAAGCACGTTTGTCATTTCAGAGCCAGCAGCAAGTTACCATAGCAACCCTCTAGCATTGTACTCTCAGCTGCTGTACATTAGGATTCTCTGTGGAGCTAAGAAGTCCACATTAGGTAGATGATACACAGGTAACCCAAAAGTTAAAATCCCTGCCTTTATGCGGGGCTTGTCTTCCACCTGTCTCAAAGCATAAAATATTAACAAAGCAGCTTCGGAGGCCAGTGCCTCTGAAGTTATAGTGCATACAATCGGTTTTATTCTTATAAATCTCTGTAAGTTCTTCCAGTGTTTTCTGGCAACAAACACAAAGGTAACATACCACTAAAGAAGTCATGTCTCATCAGCAGTAGAAATTCCAACCCAAGAGGAGAAAGGTTTCTGGGTGTGCATGTGGATTTCTTTTTGAATCCCAGCCAAAGAAATTAAGCAAAGGAAACATACATCTTGATCTGAACATCTGGATTTGCTGTCAGGCCACCAAATCATCTTCTGAGTTCAGATTTTGGGGGTTTTTTTTAAGGTGGCAGTGCCTCTTCAGTGACTCAGAGCTTTCCCAATCCTAATACTGGGTTTATATAGTTAGTCATGCTATATAAATATATTATATATGAATATGTATTGAACGTGGGCCTTCTTTGAGCAGGGCATGTCTTCCTCTGTTACAATTTTTTCCTCTCCTCCAAATAAAGAGCTGACAAGGATGAATGAAACCTGAGGAAGAATTCCTAAGAACAACTCAGCATTAAAATAGGGATAGTGAGAAATCTTCCTTCATGGATATTTTCAAGTGGCTGACTTCCTTTCCACTCTATGATTCTAAACACAGTCAGTCAGTTTTTAGAGGTTAAAAAGAATCGGAAAAGACCAAGGCGGGCCCAAAGTAACATATTATGTCTGCTCAGACAAAGCTTTATCCTACCTTATTCTCTGACTTCAGTTGCCCTGTAGAGATGCATAGGGTGCCGTTTTATTGGATAAAAGTCCCTGCCCTTGTCAGGTTGGGGGAAGATCAGTACAACATCTGCTCTAGGGCAAGAGCAGAAGACAATAAGGGCCTGACATGCCAGCAGTCAGTAAAATTTAAGGGTCATGGAAAGGCACAAGCATGTCAGTGCTGATTTAGTTCCCATAATAAGCTAGAGTTTTACAAGTGTTGGGGCTCAATTCATATAGCCAACAAATGTGGTATATGGGATGCACATACTGCAACAGGAAGAGAGAAAGTAGATTCTTTTTCTGATAAAAGGAAACAGAACTCAGCAATGCCAGGTATTTCCTGCTCTTCCATTATACTTCATATACATAGCTTTATAACAGGGAAGGCCATATCTCTTGAGGGCTGACAGTCCCAATGAAAATGAACCCTGGGGAATCTAGGAATCCCAGATGAAAACATGTGTCAAAGCAGTGATATTTCAATGCAAATGTTTAGGATTAGGGTACCACAGACCATTTTATCAAGATCTTTGCAGATTTGTACAGCAAAAACCTTCTGTTGAACAGAAAGGTAGGGGCAGGGGGGATATGTTACAAAGAGAGGCCAGTTTAAAATGAAATCTAATTAAGAGAGTAATCAGTCTACTCAACGCCTAGTACTAAACGGCTGTATTTTGCTACATAAAATAAATATATTTCAAATTATGAGGACAGAAATTGCAGTAGCAAACTTGAACACAAGATGGCAGATCTGTTTCTGCAATCATGGTGACACGTATTATGCCTCCCTTTTATAAAGGTCTTTTTGTGGGTATTTGCGTGCGAGTGTGTGTGTGTTTTCCCGGGTTTTTTGCCGTCAAGTTGCAGCTGACTTGTGGTGACCCCGTAGGGTTTTCAAGGCAAGAGATGTCCTGAGGTGGTTTGCCATGGCCTGCCTCTGTGCCGTCACCCTGGACTTCCTTGGTGGTCTCCCATCCAAATACTGACCAGGGCCGACCCTGCTTAGCTTCCCTATCTACATCAGGGATTTTATACAGTACTCACTATAAACATGAAGCCTGAACTGACCATTTCAAATATCTACCCATATGTTAAATAAAATTATCAGGCCAGATGCTGGCCAGAGGGTACACTTTAAAAAAAAATTCTGTGCGAACTCAAACTGTTCCCTTGAACACTCCAAACACTCAGCTGTATCAGCAGGTTGCATAAGGAAATCGTTAGGGATGAAGAAGCTTTCCTTCAGGTGCCACTACTGATCTCATTATGGAGGGACTGCTGATAAGCTTTCCAAGAAACCAGGAATACAGTTTGAAAACTACTTGTTAGAAAAATCCCCCCAAACTTATTAGCAGGATTTGTTCTGTGGTATATCTAAATTAGCGTTGCCGGCTGCAGCCAGCAACCTAGGGTTGTCAGCCTCCAGGTGGGGCTTGGAGATCCCCTGCTTTTACAACTGATCTCCCGCTGACAGAGATAAGCTCCCCTGGAGAAAATGGCTGCTTTGAAGGGTGGACTCCCAGACCCCGTCCTCTCCTGGATCCACCCCCAAAGTCTCCAAGTACTTTCCAACCCAGACCTGGCAACCCTACCTGAACAACCTAATGGGAGGAAAGAGCAGAGACAGGCCTTATGGCCATACACCATAGAGTTTGGGGGTGAATCCTAGGGTTTCAACACTGTCACAACCCCTGATCCGGACTATTCACTTTTTTAAAAACCAGCTTCAACAAGTCCCTCAGGCTGGACGGCTGAGAACCACCCCCCACACCTTCCTTTGCTCTTGCTTTTCCCCTGACCTGGATAGCCTACATGTGATGGAGAGTAAATGGTTAATGCTTTAATTGGGTTTGAGAACCTTGAGTGACAGGGGATTTAAAGGGAATACTTTAGTTGAGAGTGGTAGTTAGGAGTGGTAGTTAAGAATGATAGTGGATTGAGAAGGAGAGTTAAGGAGAGTGATACGATCACTTCTGCACTGTCATTTCATTCGTTTGTCCCTATTGCTTCAGGGTCCCCCCCCCCCATGTGTTTTACTTCCTCTAGTAGTCCCAGAGGGAGCAAAACACATGTGGAAAGGGGGGGGGACACCCTGAGTTAGGGAAATGGGATAAGTGGCCCTTCCCTGAGGGAAATGGGTCCTAGTAAACGGAGTTGATCCCGAACAACTGGTCAAGAAGGGATATTGGAACTTGTGTGAATGTTCCTGCCTTTACCAAGTTAAATATCTTGGAGATAAGAAAGCTTATGCTTGTTTATTTAAGCAGAGACTGCCAAGAAATCTCTCTCCTCAGTTTTAAAGACCTATCTATATAACCAAACAGCTACTTGTTTGGTGAGAAATTATCTGTTGTTTATATTTATACAAAGTTAATTCCTTCATGTTGACTGTTCACCTGCTAAATCCTAAACCTGAAACCTACCTGACCATTTCCCCCCCCCAAAAGTGAAATCAAGCTGTTTGTTAATTGTCAACCTCTTGTGTGCCATTATCCGACAAAAGAAGGATTTTAGTTGGTCCCTCAGTTTCCTAGGCTGGGTCAGTATCTGTCTATATACATTTAAACAATGGGTGGGACAGACTGAGAAACAAGGAAGAAAAGGGGCTGCTCAGCCAAGAAAAAGATAAAGGGAGCCAAAAATGGGAAATGTTATATCATGCTAGCCTGATCTCGTTTGGATCTCAGAAGCTAAACCAAGTCAACCCTGGTTAGTACTTGGATGCGAGATCACCAGTGAATACCAGGGTCGTGACTCAGAGGCAATGGCAAACCACCTCTAAATGTCTCTTGCTCTGAAAATCCCACAGGGTCGCCATAAGTCACCTGTGACTTGACAGCAAAAGGAAATATTGTTTATGTCCTAGGCAGAGGGGGCATACTTGTTTGATTTCTATTTGCTCTCTGCCATGTTTTGAAGGGCAAGCACGAGAAATCTAGGATTTCAAATGTTATAATTATGCTAAGGACTTGCTAATTATAGACTAAAGCAAGTGACTGTTGTGTGCTCTCTGAAAATGCTCACTGTATGTGACATATTAATAAGAAGCTTTGTAACACAGCTCCATCATGTGCCTAAACCTGCAAGGAGGGCCAATTACTTTCTTGTGAGTTAATGCTCCCTGTCCCTACTGAATCCAATAATATCAGATCTGTGCATGAATTTCTGCACCACTGCTCCTTGCTGGAGTTGCCCTTGTTGGAGACTTTTCTTATGCCACAATAAATTCATTCATTTTAAAGTGCTACAATGCTCTTTGTCATGGCTACCACACTACTATACAAACACACACATACCGATTTTATTTTTTAAAAGATGGGTACCTTAACAAGCTGCTGCGACATCTGTTGCCCTTGGATCCAGTCAGAGCAATAAGCGATCACATCTGAGCCCCAAATTAAATGTGATGGTGATGAGGCCACAGCCCTTGACATGGGACTTAGCATTTCCTCAGTATCTTGTTTAAAATGGACTACTACCAGTGCAAAGCGGCTCTGAGGTCCACAGAGCTGCACAGGTAACAGCCCAGTTTCAATGGGATGCCATGTATCGGCAGAAACTCTCACACAGCTGGGTACTTCTGCCAGTATTGCACTCCAGTTACAACCAGGGTGATGTTATAGTTTGAGTGCTGGACTAGGCCTAGAAGACCCAGATTTGAATCCCTACTCTGCTGTGGGAGTTGACGGACGAATAACTGTACTGCTGTGGGAGTTGATGGATAGCCAGTCACACACTCTGAGAATAGCCTACTTCACAGTGCTATAGTGAGGATACAATGGAGGGCAAGAAGACTGATGTAAGCTGTTTTGTGTCTCCACTAGGGAGAAAGGCAAGGTATACATGAGGTACATAAACAAATAAATCCTAGGTCTGAAATGTACAGAAGATGGATGTAGCAAGAAGCTAGAATTAAAACAGACTGCTCTCTTGGCAAAGGTATTTCTTTCTGCTTGCTATTCCATAGGCTTTGTGTTACCTACCAACTGCAGGGGTTGATGTAGCACAACTTCTTGCCTTCTGTGTTCTGATGCTTATATCCAGCTGAACATTTTCATGGGTAGAAGGACTTTCACCTGCAGAGTTAGACATTCGTACCTACACCCAAAATGCCCCCAAATGCTACTCCAGGGAACATCATTTTGAGGGGCATTTTAAGCTGCAGCAGGAGAGGGGAGAAGATAAACTTGTGCTTTGTGGGCGTGAAACCCTTCCACCTATGGAAACACTTTGCCAGATCCAAGTTTATGCCTTTCAGAACAGTCCCAGGTAACCTGTAAGACCAGGAAGTTCCTGGTTCAATCCCTTCTTCCTGATACCCAGATGTCTACTCATCCATTAAGAGCAGACATTATCACTTGCACATGACTGCTGTACAATGGATGAAATGTGCTTAGGGAATGCTATGAGTGCTTGTGTATGAAGACCCTAAAAAATTACTACCCTAATTTCACAAGATTCTTTCCATTTCACTATACAGAAAGCAGATCAATTTGCAGAGTGACACCTCCCTTCAAATGTTTGGGGAGGGGGAAGGATTGTCCAAATGTAAATCTGCACAAAGTTTCCCCTCTTGCCACTCCCTTAACTGAAGCCTTTATGGAAAGTATTATAGGAGCCTTTAAGATGTCATTAAAATGTGTAAATTTGTACCTTGGAAAAGGTTCTTCTAAACAAATGCAATGAAAATCATTCTGAGGAGTACTGCTGTTCAAATGAATGTCCCATTTCCTTTCTTTCACAATCAGATTTCTGCCTGGACTTGCTAAAGAACTTTATCTCCCTGTTGCAAATTCCTTTGTTGGAATCTTGAAAATATTCTCTTCAGACAGTTCTGCTGATCCCAAGATCTATTCCTCTGGGCCAGGGTGTTTGCATGAGCAATGTGTGTGCCGTCTAGTTTAGCGCCTGTTTCATACTAACTAATCTACTTGACATTTTAATGTTCTGATAGAGGAGGAAAAGCACATAGGCATTTGGGCTTCATTTGAGCTGTACCTCAGTGCAGAATCAGATTTCAAGGGGTGGGGGGCTTAGGCCAGGATTTCCATAGTGCCTTTTCCCAGGGCAGTAACCACAACCAGTGTTCACACATCACAGCACCACTTATTTAAAAAATAATTAAGCAGATTGATTTATAAGGTCATATAGGCGCTGCAAGTAAGATTACACTGGACAAATGAGGAGACACTGAAATGTGGGCACACAGCCCTTGGCGAGGGCAGGCAAACCCAGGGGGCTTTTAACGACAGAGTCAGGTACTGTGATGCGTCGTGCAATACTGCATGATGTCACAGCATCACTTCCGGTTGCATAATCGGGATGGTCTAGCAAGCCCCCAAGTCACTGCTGGGTACGTGACTGGAAGTGACATCACAGTGTTGCCATGACAGCACTCCCCCACCCCCACATTTTCTCCCACTGCTGTACTGGGCAGTAGCAAGCAGCCAGAGGCAGGAGGGGTCCCCCGCTCCCACTAAGAATTGTGTTCAGATATTTACTAATCAAAACCCAAACTGAAAATCCCGTTTATTAATATAACAATTATAATCAATCCACATTAACTACAGTTTACAGTATTTAGAAAATCTCAGATCTGCCCAGTACTCTGGTTCCCGGCTACCTTATTTAGCATCCAAGAAGGTCAGAAGCATAGGGAAGAGTGAAGAAAAAGTCACTGGCAGATACATGATTGGCATGAGCCCATTTCAGATTATTGGTGTGTTAAGTACGAGACTCAACACAGCTTTTTGAAAACAGTGATTCAGCTTTATTGAATAGGTGAAGAACGAACACAAAACTATGGCACAACAGGCTCACTTTTAAACTGTGCGGCTTCTGTAACCACGCCCATATGTCAGATAACAACCAATCATTGAACAGAGATAAAGACCAATCAACTATGTTCCCTCAAGAACCTTTTCTGTGTTGTGATTGGGTGAGCTGTTTGTAGTATCCAATCAGGATGTGTACTTGAGGATACTGGAGAGAGATAGAGTTTCTAGACCAAGCTCAATAGCATGTAATGTAATACACAACATGGTGGAAGGAACAACCCACATGTTGAAGGGGAACCAAGCTGCTGCAGCAGGCTCCCTCTCCTGTCTTGCTATATTCTGTTGGCGTCCAGTGTTTCTCCCTGGCCTAGCTTCAATGCCAGAAGTGAGCCAGATTCAGAGAAAGCAATGCACAGCCAGGGTTTACCACCCAAAACACACACACACACACACAAATCAATGTGACAGAGTTTTACCATAGAGTTTTTTAAAGTTCCTAGAAGTACTAATATCAGGAATGATGTGGTGCCACAGCCAGCGTTCGAGCCCCCCCATATCCCCACCCACAGCCCTTCCACCAGTTGCCAAGTACTCTGCCTGTTGTGTCACTGCCTGAAACCCCTAAGAAATGAACTTTACATGGATCTATATAACATTTGGAGTCCACACCCACAAGTCAAGGGTACAAATCTACTTTATTTGAGCTGCAACACACAAAGCCTCAGCCTGGCATGCATCTTGGAAAAGGCCTGCTCTGTGGAAAACCCCCCCCCCAACCCATATGCCTAGTCTGCCTGCTCAGTCAAAAGTATCTGCCACTCAGCCACTGGATGGCAACCAACAGGACATATATTACAATCTGTACTTCCACACCACACTCTAGCACCTTTCCTTGAAGAGATATAAGGGGAAAGGCATTTATCTGAAATAAAAGACTTGCTTTTAAAATGAAAGCTGGAGGTTCAGAGAATGTGCCACACATATTTTTATTATGTCACTTTTATTTTTTTATTTATTTTTTGGCCATCAAGTCATAGCTGACATGGCGATCCCGTTTGGGTTTTCAAGGCAAGAGGTGGTTCACCTTTGCCCGTCTCTGCATCATGATCTTGGTGCGCCTTGGTGGTCTCCCTTCTAAGTACTGTCCAGGGCTGACCTAACCTTGCTTCGCTTCCGAGATCTGATGAGATTGGGCTAGCCTGGGCTACCCAGGTCAGGGCCATTTTGACGTAACACTATTCAATTGCTGATTTTAAAAGAAACTGAAAAGCCCCAGTGGCCCAGGGAAGGGGGAATGGCTGCTCCTGTGAGACCAGGACAAGGTAACTGCAGGAAAACCTGCTATGTGGAATCCCTGTTCTTGCCATGCAGTATCAGCAACAGCCATGAAGAAACTACCCTGTGTGGAAAACTGTTAGATCGCCGCTAACAAAGATCCGGAGAGTGATTTCAGCAAGTGATTCAGCTTTAATGAAGTAACGAACAAGCACTTAAACGCATTCATAACCAGAACAGCTTAACATTGGGAGCTTGGCTCCTTTTAAACATTCCCGGGCTAATGTAGCCACGCCTATTTACAAATAACAACCAATAAGATTGTGTGGATAAGGACCAATGAGAGTTCTTCCCACTCAGGGGATAGGCCTGCTGTGATTGGTCGCTGTTCTGAAGCGACCAATAGTTGTCAGTGCTGCTGGAGCCTTGGCCGGCTCGAAGCTTAACATGGGAGGTGGATTAGGCGATTCATGTAATACTGTCAGTACATTACAAAAACAACTGAATCTGGTGCCAGGCATGCAATTGAGAAGAATCTGTATTGCAAGCCCCTTAACAACCTGGCTCTCATGTGGAACAATGACTACGTAGGGTTGCCAGCTTCAGGTTGGGTAATTCCTGGAGATTTGGGGGCAGAACCTGAGGGGCACAGAGTTTGGTGAGTGAAGGGACCTCAGTGAGGTATAATACCACAGAATCCACCCTCCAAAACAGTCATTTTCTGCAAGGGAACTGATCTCTATTGTCTGGAGATCAGTTGTAATTCTGGGAGATCTCAAGGCCCCACCTGGAGGCTGGCAACCCTTCACTACATGATAATTGTTTTAAGTGGCTCCATGTGGAGGATGTGATGGACTGAGAATAATGGAAAACTGGGGGGGATAATGTTTTATTTCCTATATCTCAGTCTCTTGTACCATTAAGGAGGTATGTGTATCTGTATGACTTAAGATCACTTCAAACCCATATCCTCACTTACTTCTTTTCACTCACAGGTCTAACATGAACCATCTTTCAGCTGAAGAAAATGTGATAAGGCATTTCAAGAGTTTCTATTATTCCCCCATTGAAAATACTGTATCATTGTCACTGATTATTTCCTTTACGCATAGAACTTTCTGAGAATTCATAAAATAAGGATTTCCAGGAACTTGTTTATCAGAAAGACAGCCTAAATCCATAAGGTCTTCCAATTTCTTCTCTGCAATTTTTGGGCAACAAGCAAGTAACAGATGTTCTGTTCTCTCTTTCCAAGCTTTTTCATGTGACAGCGGATATAAATGAATACCCTTTTTCGACACAATCAAGCCCAATGACATCTTGGCAGAAGCAATACATGCTACTGATATTTGATCAGCCTTGATGATACCTAAATTACTACGCTTTTGAAGAAAATAAAATTTGAAAGTTTCTTTGTTCTGAGAGGTAGGCCACACAATAATTCTGAAAATAAGTGCCAGTAAATGAATCATTTCCTGCTATACACCCTACTACTCTGGGAGGGCATGGGACTGGTTTTGGATTTTTAAAGGGATGGTGAAAAGGTATACTGAGCATGCTAATTAGTAGAATGCCAGACAGGGACTGGAGATCTCCCCAAATTACAAGTGATCCCCTGAGGACAGACATAGAATTGCCAAGTCCATTTTAGCCCCCAGCGGGGGACTTTGGGGAGCATTTCTGGAGGGGGCGGAGCATCCCTGACATGATGACATCACATTGGGGATGTCCGCCCCTTGCCCCCCGATGGGCACATGGGGAAACGCCAGCTCCTTGCACTTAAAGGGGCCCCTTTAAGTGCAGGGAGCTGGGAGGCTTCACATGCCCAATCTCCGCTTGGAGATCGAGCGCATGGGAAACGCCAGCTCCCAGCACTTAAAGGGAGCCCCTTTAAGTGCAGGGAGAGGGGTGGCTGCAGGTGTTGGGACTTGGGGGCAGGGCTTCCCCCATCGGCCAGCTGGCCAGCGGTGGGTAGAACCCCCCCAAAAAAGTGGGGGACCCCTGCCAAACCAGGGAGTTTGGCAACCCTAAACAGAGAGCAGTTCCCATGGAGAAAATGGCTGCTTTGGACTCTATGGCATCATACCCTGTTGAAGTCCCTCTCCTCCTTAAACCCCACCTTCCCCAGGATCTACCCCCAAATCTCCAGGAATTTCCAGAGTTGGAAACCTTAAATGGAACACTTTTCTTTACTGGTGGGTTTCAAAACTGGGGGATTCTGGCTATAACAAGGCTAAAATCCCACTGTACTTTGGTTAAACTCATAAATAAGCTCAGATAACTTTGAGCAGCAAAATTATCCCCTTTCCCCAAAACTTAACTTTTGCCAGCAATATCCAGAAATGCACAAAGGAGAAGGCCCAATCCTTTTGAATTCATTAGGCCCAAATATTTTACCAAGATGAAATTCCCATTGCAAAGAATAGCCTGTCAAAGCTCTGGCAAAGTACACTTCCCAGGGATCTTTACGATGGAAATTTCTGTCAAAGGTTCAAGGAACAAGAAACCTCAAGGAACAGCTGTTTCTTTCACTTTCCCCTCATTTAGGGTTGCCAGCTTCCAGGTGGTGCCTCGAGAACTCCCCTAAACCCACCCTTCACAGGCTCCACCCCCAAGATTTCCAGAAATTTCCCAACATAGAGTTGGGAACCCTATCCTACTGCATGAGTTCTGATGAAAATTGAGAAGGTGGAAGGAAGACGAAGACGACAATAACAACTGGCTGTAGGGGTAGCTTAGAACAGTGAAGGTCATACAGGGAAGCGTTTCAAACAGGCAGATCTTTAAGACTGGGCTTCCTCTCAAAATTATCTGGAAAAATACCTCAGAAAGAACGAATCCAAATGAAAATGTGGAGTGCCGGGGCTCTTAGCTCTGTTTTCTTTATTAGTATGCCACATGTTACTGTCATTTTTAAACTTCAGATTACAGGAAATGCATTATAGAATACCAAAAAGGTGTAATCTACATTTGACCAGGAAGTGCCCAGTGAGATAGCATAAAGGAGCAGAATAGTTCTTATGCATGCTGTTGCTTTGGATGAAATATAAAAGTCTCCCCCACCTTTGAACATCACCACACCTTACCACATCATGAAATACCTCCTGACTCTCAAAACACCTGCTCAAACTTTCTGCCTGATATTTAGGATTAGCAGCCAGCCAGTATTTTTGTACATATGTGTCCTGTGGCCAATATTTTATTCTGGAAATCTAATAAAATGACATTTGTGCCAGGTTTGACCATCACTTTGATGTAGTGAGAGCCAGTTTGGTGTAGTGGTTAAGTGCGCGGACTCTAATCTGGGAGAACCGGGTTTGATTCCCCACTCCTCCACTTGCACCTGCTGATGTGACCTTGGATCAGTCACAAGCTCTGGCACAGCTGTCCTTGAAAAAGAGCAGTTTGTGTCAGAGTTCTCTCAGCCCCACCCACCTCACAGGGTGTCTGTTGTGGGGAGGGGAAGGGAAAGGAGTTTGTCAGCCGCTCTGAGACTACAAGTGAAGGGTGGGGTATAAATCCAATCTCCTCCTCCTCCTCCTCCTCCTCCTCCTCCTCCTCCTCTCCACTTTCCCAGTTCCACTCTCATTGACTTACTGGATTCCAACCTAGTCCCAGCCTTGACTCACCCGATTCTGTGGTAGCTTCCTGACGGGGGGAAAGTAGCAGATACTGACAGCCCTACGTGTTTATTTCTTTAGAAAATTTCTATCCTGCTTCTCCATGGAACCTGAGAACTCTTCGTATCCAGCCTGAGGCTGAGCTGTCTTCCATGCTAACTGCCATAAAAGAGGTCATGAGAGAAAGGGTGGGAAGCAGGAAGAGACCTCTCCATTGTCTGGATCAGTCTCCCTGAAAGTCCCTCTTGCTCCAACATTCAGCTGCCATTGATAGGGTCATCAGAGGAGAGGGTGACAGGAAGCCGATGGACCTTCTCCATTATGCATACATCCAGTTCAGTAAAGAATCTCCTCCCTGCAGAATGTTTGTACTGAAATTTCGTGGCGTTTGTCCTAGATTTTTATTAGCTGATTTAGAGCCACTTTTGGCTGAAGATCAGGATATAGATATAGCTAGTGTGCCTTTGACTTGCTTAACTAAGAGTAGGCCCCGTTTGCTTGTTCATAACAAGTCCTATGAGTAGAAATAATGAGCTGGCTGGAGATATGGCTGTGCCTGAATAGAGCTTTTTTTGTGCTGGTTCTCACCGATATTGAGTACTGGCACCTTTGGGGAGGAGTCCCTAAAGTCCTGAGGGAGTACTAGCGTCTTTTAAAAACAAAAACGCACTGTGACTGAGGAAAAATCACATATAGGGATGAGCATGAAGTGGGAAAACATTTCTGTTCATGGTTTGTGGCGTGGCCAGTTCATGAGCCACGAACTGTCATGAACTTTTAGACACCAAATGAAGAAGAGAAGAAGAAGAGATTGGATTTATACCCCGCCCTTCACTTGGAGTTTCAGAGCGGCTTACAAACTCCTTTCCCTTTCCCTCCACACAACAGACACCCTATGAGGTAGGTGGAGCTGAGAGAGCTCTTTCAAGAACTGCTCTTTCAAGGACAGCTCTTGTCAGAACTATGGCTTGCCCAAGGTCATCCAGCAGCTGCAAGTAGAAGAGTGGGGAATCAAACCCGGTTCTCCCAGATTAGAGTCCACGCACTTAACCACTACACCAAACTGCTTCAGTTTGTGAGGTCCATGATGTGGTAGAATGCCCCCTCTGCAAGCTAGAGACACTAAACTTGCAGGAGATCTCTGGCGGACTCTCCTCTACCTGCCCTCCAAGTTTGGTTAGGATTGGATTTACATGGTCAGAATTAAGGCCCCCCCCCCCCCGAAGATGTCCCCAGGAAAGTACTTTCTGGGGAAATGACAGGTACAGGTTCAGGAGTGTATAGAATGGACTCTGTGTAAGTTAGAGTTATCAAACTCACAGAAGACCATCCCATGATGCTCCTCTACATGTGCTCGACGTTATGTGCAGATTGGACTTATGGGGGCTGAGTTATGGTTCCCCAAAGAAGATGCCCCCAAGAAAGTGCTTTTAAGGGAAATGTCAGGCGCAGATTCAAAAATGTATTCAATGGACCGCCTGCAAGCTACATGCACCAAATGCACAAGGAACCTCACCCTGCCAGCTGTTCCTCTACAATTTGGGGGCAGATGGCTTTGAGATATGCTTTTAAGTTTGGTAAGCATTTGATTGGGCGGAGACAATCTGGAAATGTATCCATTCGGGAACCACCAGGAACCACTTGAATATTCGTAGAAAGTTCATGCCAGTTGACCTGCCACAAAGTTCAGTTTGCGAACCACAAACCAGCGAAAATTCGTCATGAACTTTAGCTTATGAACAAGTTTGTACTCATCCCTAAACACATAGGGTTTGTAATATGAAGGTTTTTAAAAAATGTTGTATGATTTTTAAATCATGGTTTGTGGTTGTAGCTTCAGTGCACCTCTTTGACCCTTTATATTGTTTTAAAAAGCTCAAAAACTATGCAAAGTTAGCAAACATTACTTTTGCCCAATTTCAACAGCTTGCAGCATATGGCTTTTCTTTTCAGACTGCTCTTCACGCAGTGCTGGCTATTGTTAGAAACTTAAGGCAAATATTTGCCACCAGTGGGAATATATAAAATGGTTTTATTTTTGCAAGCTGCACTCTTCAGTTCAAAGAAAATTTATTTCAGGCACCTTAACACCATCAAAATATAACATGAGTTTATCATCACGCCCACCAATATTCTTCTGGTGTATTCATATTTGGAAACTCTGAAAGGGTTAGTATGCCCTGCACAGGCCTTCGTTGCACAGTTAATACCTGGAAGAGAGCCCATCAACAGCCATTCGTCACCTCTGAAGATCAGTCAGCAAACTGCTGAAAGACAAGAGTTCTCAGAATCTGTTTCCTTGTAAAGGACAGCAAGGCAGAAAAGCGGCAGGGTACAAAGTGCAAATACGTGAGTGCAACACTCTGGCCAGCAGCAGTAGGAGTCAGGAATCATCCCCCAAATTAGGCACATAACCAAATGTAACCCTGATAAGAAAGCCAGCCACACATTGACTTAAAATGGTCAACAGCCAGCACACAACAAAGGTTCACTTACAGATGAATAAAATAGGGCTGCAAGCTTTAATCCATTGGTCCAGTGGGTGGGTTGGGACCCACAAATGGTATGAATCATAATCACAGGTGCAACCAGTGGTTCCAGCAGTTTCTTTCTTGCTTAAGATTTGGTTGTTATTGCTTTTTTTTAAAAAAAAAAAAGGAAAGGGGAGAGAGAGAGAGAGTTGGGCATATACAGTGAAAAAGTAAAAAGTTCCGTGTTGTAGGTTGGCACTGGTGGTTGATTGTGCATCTGAAAAACTGAGGGGTTTTTTCAAATCCACAATCAACCATCAATGCCTACCTACAAACTAAGGATAAAGAACCAGTGAATAACATTAGACTTACTTCGAAGTATAACTTTTTAGGATTTTTACCTCAGTCCGTTACATAACATGCATGCAGTGCTATCCTAAGCAGGTCGACTTAGAATCTATTCAACAGAGCTTACTCCAAGGAAATTGTTTTTAGGATTGCACTCATAGTCAACTAACGCTTGAGCACAAGGTTAAAATTTTGCTCCTGATTAATCAGCAGAGTTGACAAGCAGACGCTGGAAGGACCCACTCGTGTGCCGGTTATATTAATGTCCCATTTCCTACTTCCCAGCCTTGGAACTAACAAGAGAATAATGAGAATCTGCTTTATGTTGTATCCAAAACAGGCAGCTTTTAGAATGAAGTTGATGTGTCTTTCTTTTCAGTTGTATGAACCACAGAATCAGACATTGGTCAAGATGTCATTTGACATAAGCATACTGATCAGGGGTCATTTGGGGGGGGACGCGGGGGGACGCCATCCCCCCGGGTGAGGTGCGGGAGGGCGGGGCCTGGAGCTCCCTGCTGGTGCCCGCTGGAGGTCGCCGTCGGCTGTGGGGAGGACACACTTCCGGTGATGTCAGGGTGTGTGGCATATGCTAATGAGTTATGCTAATGAGTCCCCCTAGCTCTTTTTCTACGAAATGACCCCTGATACTGATCATACCTTCTGAACGCATTAGATTCAAACTGTAGCCTCTTTTTGTTTTTGAGAATTTTGTTTGCATTGGTCCTCTAACCTTCAGCAGTTTCAGGGGGCTGCCACAGAGTTGGAAACATGGTTAAGATCTGCTTGCGTGAGCTTCTTCTACTTATGCAAGTTTGGATCTATCCTCACTTTTTTCTGAGCAAATACTTTTTGTCAAGCAAGACCAAAAATAACTGTCTGTCTGTCTGTCACTCACTCAGATAACCTCCAATTAGAAGGCCAAACTATTCTGTTCTCAAGTACATGTCTCTTATCACGGGAGGTGGGAAAAGAAACAGAAACTATGTGATTGTCATGGGGAGAATTGCAGAAGAGATTTCTACTGAGGTCTCTGGATAACATTCATTTTAGTAGTTTTGCCACTTTCTGGGTGCAACGATCTGATTATTAAGGAGATGAAAGTTGTTCAGAAAGATTCTCAAGGATGCAACCCTCAGATTAATTACTTTGAAATAGTCACTTGGAATATTGCTTTTAAAGAAGATCAGGGCCCATGACAGGTCATGGGGTAGGGACAGTTTGGAAAACTGCCCACAGCTCTCCCTCTCCAGGATTCTCTAAGCTTTGGGCTCCATTAGAGGAAACAAATCAGGCATCTTGGTCTATGTATAAAATGAAATGTGTATAAAATGAAAACTGGGCTCCTATAGCCTCAGTTTGCCTTGGGGTTGTACAGGAAAGGGAGAGAGGTTTGACAAGCCAAGCCCTTACATCTGCTATTAGGATTTTAAAAGAAAAGCATTTTAAAGGAAAGGAATTATTTCAAATAACAAGAGGAACCTAAAGGATTAACCCACAGCTCCATTTCCTGCACAGTCCGAGGCAAATTGAGGCCTTCAAGGTCTTGAGCAGGATTAGTTGTCCTCACCTCCCTTTTCCTTTTTTTTATAGTCAGTTGCTGTCAACATTCCATGCTCCTGGAGCATATTCAGTCCTCATCAAATCTTCTTTGGAGGTTCCATCTTGTTTTCTGAGTTGATTTACAAAGTCATATTTTTCAACATACCAGGCGATTATCCTGAGTACGTGAAACCCCTGTCACCCACCCAGCTTTGCTCCTTTTATTACCTTAACAGGAGCCATTTACTATTTGATACAGTGACTGATTCAGGGCTTGTCAGATATCAGGAGAGGATTTCTATGCCACTCCATGCCCCAAAATCTTCCCTTCAAAATTCAGTAATCCTTCAGGGATCTGAGCAAGCAAAATTCTATTCCATTTCCTCTTTTTTCCTTTTAATGCATATTGAGAGACTGTCACTGTTCCATTCTTTCTGCAGCATTTTCAGTCCTCATCAGGTTTGAAAAATGATTTCTGCATACCCAAGGAGTCCCTGAATATATAGACACCCCTGCTTCGGAGAGACGGGCTACTTTGAGGAAAGAGAAAAGAATGCTGACAAAATTTATTTAGTAGTTCTCACACAAGCAGGCAGAAAGAATGGCTGAGGAAGAAGAATAATTTCATTCCCTTCTTTTTGCACTGAACTCTGAATGGTCGGAACCTATAGCGACTGTGGGAAAGGAAAGTAGCTCCATTTCCCCCTTTGCCTCCTTAAATAACACTTGACAGTTGTCAGTGTTCTGTGGGTTTCCAGGTAAACATACTCAGTGCTTCCCTCTCTTATTTTTCAGTTTACAAATGGATATCTGGGGAGTCCCCCTGTTGTGTCTTGCCATTGACATGTAATGTAAAGCTTGAAACCTCAGCCGGATTGTAATCTGGAACAACACCATTGGCTGAAGCATGTACGGTAACCAATGAAATGTACGAGTCTGTGCTGGAGGGAAGACAAATGATTGGGTGTTATCTCTGTAACCTGATTGGATATTAACTATGTGAGGGCGTGGCTACTCCAGCCCGGGAGAGTTTAAAAGGAGCTATGCTCCACTGTTTGTTGTTGTGTGTTGTCTGATGCTGTGTGATCTTTGGAAGTTCTCGTTCTCAATAAAGCTGAATCACTTGTTACTTACTTCGTTGTTGAGTTGCATACTTAACACCCCCAAAGTATGCAGAGAAATTATCTATATATGGCCTCATTTCAGCTCCTCAACTGATAGGCATGGGACAGTCAGCTTTACAGATTTGGGTGGTGATAGTGGTAAATGTATACACTGAACTCAGAGAGAGGATCTGAAAGCAAATGTGAAATTCTTTCTTCTCGTTGTATTAGAATCACAGCTCAGAAGTCAGGCTTTGTTTTTTTTAGATGCACAAGTGTTATTCCTGAGCATGTGCCCGTGCCCTTTAAGAACCTGAGAAGTTCTTCCAGATTGATTACATCTTTCTGCACAAATGCTTGCAGCCATGCACATTGTTCCTATGAAGAAATGTAACTGAAGCATCGAGCAGGAGTATAAATGATATGATATGCCCTAAAAGACAATCTGACAACGACAACACAGAGGAAGCGGACATAATCATTTTTTGTTATAAATTTTCTTTGTTGGGCTTTATCTTCAGTGTGACCCCAAGGAATGGAATAACTGCTGGTTTTGATTTTAACTGTGCGTCATCAAAGCCACAAGATACATTTACAAATCTCTACCTTCCCCCTTCCTCCACAGCTACTACTAAAGTCCGTAAAGTAAGTTCCTTTTTAGTGAAGTATGCAGATTTCTCAAATAGTTGTCTGGTATTTGATTTTTTAAAAAATAAAGAAGTGCTGATTTAACATGTCAAAATATTCCAAGTAAGGCCTGATAGTTACATCTAAGAATTTGGAGCTGTGTTGTAGTTGGAATGTCAATGCAAGAAACTGCTAAGATTAAGAATTAGCTCTTGCATCAGGAATCATTTTAGCAAAGTCCTTCAAGAGAGAGGCTGATAGGATCTAATTGAAACCGGCTGCTTAAAAAAAAATCTATGTCTCTGATAATAAAATTCCAAAAGGATTGTGTACACCAAAGAATGTAGGCCTGGACACGAGTGGTCTTTTGACCTTCCATAAAGTGTGCAGATTTCTAAAACTCACTCGACTGTTTGAAAACTCCACCATACCACATATTCGTATATTTTAGGATCATCATACTATTTGGTTTTCAGATAAAACCAGAGGGTTTGTATCAGCAATATACGAAATCAGTGTGGGCGATGCATTCTTATATTAGATATAAATATTTGCATTGACTGTCTTGGCTACAAGTTTTCTTATTGCCATGATCATCTTGCTTTAGGTAAAAAGACTGACCCTAGCTGGAGATGAAACTTAACTCTCATTGTATTGCTTTTCTGTATTCATCCGATCCACCTTCTCTAGCAAAAATGGCCAGTATTTAAACATAACGTTCGGCTGTGAAAATCAGATTTTCTCTTTGATTTCCAGCTATGTATTATTTATGTGAGAACTCAAATCGATGTTCCCCTTACGATATGCAAAGCCACTCAACTTTGCCAAAGACAGAGAATATCCTCTGTAGAAGTCCTATTTAGTACTTCATGATGTTAAGAGTGCAATTTCATGCTCAGACTGGAACAACCCCATATGGCATTTCACTTGAAGTATCTTGCTGTGTCTTCAACATTTAAGCTAGGTCAATGGGCTGGATACAAACTAATTTGTGTATCAGTAGAAGAGTAGAACAGAGCTTTCCCGTGTCCTTTCTCCCACTACAGCCCATTGATATCCACTAAATGCTGCTCCTGGGGGGATAGGAAATCCTGAAGAACAATATGAGGAGGGTCTACACCAGGAAGGGGGAATCAGTGAGTATTACCACTTTGTCTGGATCCAACCCAGAATGTTGCTGGAAATATATAGCATTTCCTTGTATGCTCAGTTTTTTCACAGTAAATGTATTCCTTATAATATTCTTGAGTTTTCCATGAGAACTTAGAACTTCTGGCCTAGGTCTATATAGCCCTTGTTCCTATCCATTTTTGGATAAAGTTAGTTAGGAGGGTGAATGACGGGAACATACATGAAGCTGCCTTCTACCAAGTCAAGCTCAGTGTTGTCTATTCTGCTCTCAAGAATCTCAGTGAGGTATCTGTCATATCCCCTAGAAAAGCTGATGTTCTACCACTGAGCCAAGATTCTGCAGGTGGAAAGTTCACAAATTTGAGATGGGGAATGGCCATGGATCAGTGGTAGAGCATCTGCCTTGCATGCAAAAGATTCCAGTTGCCATCCCTAACATCACCAGTTTTTTTAAAAATCAGGTAGTAAGTGAAGTGAAAGACTTCTGCCTGATACTTTGGAGTGCCAGTACTAGCTGAAGTAGATAGTACTGACTTTGATAGATCAGTGGTTTGATTCATTGTAAGGCAGCTTCATGTCTGAGTGCCTCTTGCAAAGAAATTACTTATGCCAAGCAGAATTTTTAACATCATCATCATCATTATTATTATTACTACCACTTGGCATTAAGGACATTAACCAAGACATTGACACACACACACACACACAGAAGATAAATGAAGCACTTGTTTTGCCTGTTTTAAGGCAAACAGAGACAGATATTTTTGCAGCATATCACAACAGAGCAAGAAGAGCATTAAATTCCCAAGATTTGGAAGCTTGGATCACACTACCCAACCTGCCTTTCTGGTTTTAAATTACAATTTGGCTCATTACTTAATGCGATTATCTAACCTCATACTTTCCAGATAGTTTGAATGCTAAAGTCAGATTTTTTTTTTTTAAAAAAAAAAGCTAAGAGTTTAATTAAATTATCCTAACTTTGTTCCCATTTACAAAGTATTTTTAGAATCGTGTTTGCACAGTAACGGGGGGGGGTAGGGGGGGGCCGGCTGGTATTTAAACCAATCATCAAAATGTGGGTCTCCTATTTCATAGGGGAGCTGATCTATGTGATCCTGCAAAGTACACCCTGTCCCTAACTAGATTACTTTTCTTTTCCTAGCCCTCTCATGCCCTATTAGATACCACGAATAACTGGCTTTTAGTCTGCAGCGATAACAGTGAGTCCCAACACCCTGGCTCTGCTTCCAGAGGTTTTGCAATATGTGGATTAGTACCTCATACCACTGTATTCAAAGCTGCATCACACCCAGAAAAAGAAATGTTATATACATTTGGTGCACCTAAAAGAAAAATGCACATGTGTTTTGCATGTTTTTCACAGGGTGTGTCATGTACATACTTACTCCTGGAAGCTGAGATAGGCCAGGACTTCCTACTGGATAGACACAAAGCATCCAACGCATTTGCCGTCACCTAAAATGTTAGCAACATTGTGCATTTAACAGATTAACATAAGTAAGAGTTTTGGTGGGAGCAGTATGCATTTTACATCTCCACAATGAAAGAACTCTTTTAAATATGTGGTTCCTTTAAAAACAAATTTGCCCACCTTGCGAGGCGTTTCCACGGGGTTGTATGCAAATATTAGGCCATGAACAACAATAAGCATAATTATTTGAGGAGAAAAGAAGACATTATGAACTGCTGCCTCAACACTTCACATCTGTGAAGCAAAAATAATCAAACAATACTAAAATACTTTGACGTTCTAACAGAAAAGACATTGCTGTGTTTATTAATGCCCTGTTTTCAGTAAACTTGTTCTTTAATAGTTAATATTCCTGAGTTTTGTCTTGGATATTCATAAGGTCTGGCCTAGGTTCCTATAAGCTTCATTCTGCTACTTCTGACCCACAAGTAAAGCAAAGAAATTACTCATGCCAAGCAGAATATTTTTAAAAAATATTATTATTAATACCACTTGGCATTAAGGACATTAACCAAGATATTGACCCCTGAAAAGAAGCCAAATGAAGCGCTTGTTTTGCCCATTTTAAGGCAAAAAGAGATGGATCTTTTTCACAACAGAGCAAGAAGAGCATTGGATTCCCAAGATTTATAAGCTTGGGCAACTGTTGTGTAGTGGGTTCAATGCACTGAATGATCAGGAAACAGCGTGATTGTCAGCACATGTTTACTAGTACACAACATAACAACAACAAATACCGGCCGGGCGGCCAACTATATACAGTCCCCGTGGACCACCCACAGGTCCTATTGGAGGGTTTAAACTGCCCGCCAAGGTTCCTATTGGTTTACTAGGTTTCAGGATCCTAGTCCCTATTGTCTCTGAAAGCTGAGCTCTGGTATAAGTTGCTGGCACCTAATGGCGGTCAGCGGACATAACAACAACACTACCCAACCTGCCATTCTGGTTTTAAATTACACTTTGGCTCATTACTCATTATGCCAGTTTGGTGTAATGGTTAAGTGTGCAGACTCTAATCTGGGAGAACCGGTTTTGATTCCCCACTCCTTCACTTGCAGCTGGCTGGATGACCTTGGGCAAGCCATAGCTCTGATAAGAGCTGTTCTTGAAAAACAGCAGTTACTGTCAGAGCTCTCTCAGCCCCACCTACCTCACAGGGTGTCTGTTGTGGGGAGGGGAAGGGAAAGGAGTTTGTAAGCCGCTCTGAGACACCTTTGGGTAGTGAAGGGCGGGGTATAAATCCAATCTCTTCTCTTCTCTTCTCTTCTCTTCTCTTCTCAATGCCATTATCTAACATCATACTGTCCAGATAGTTCAAATGCTAGATTTCCCTAGTTTGAATGCTAGACATGCTTGAGAGCTAGAGTAGTGTAGTGATTAATAGTGGTGGACTATAAGGTTTGATTCCCCACTCCTCTACATGCAGCCTGCTGGGTGACCTTGGGCCAGTCATAGTTCCCTCAGAACTCTGTCAGTCCCACCTTCCTCACAAGGGAGAGGAAGGGAAGGAAATTGTAAGTAGGGATGGGCATGAACTGTCTCACAAGCCAAAATTTGGCACGAACTTAGGCTGGTTTGGAGCCCCAAACCAATGTTCGGGGGAGGTGCTTCCCCAAACATTTACTAGACTTTTGTCCTGTTCAGCTGTTCAGGGCCATTTAAACCTAACCGCTGAGTGGTGCAGGCTCGCAGCTGACCTGTTAGGTTTAAATGGCTGTGAGCCATTTTACCAGCCGGTTCCTCTGCCACTTCTAAGTGGGGGAAATGAAATGGACTGGTGAAAAGGCTGGCAGCCATTTCAACCTAACAGCTGATGGGTGTACCCACCCTGCTGTTAGGTTTAAATGGCCGTGAGACATTAAACTTGTTGGTTTTGCTTCCCCCACTTCAAAGCAAAATGGACTGGTGAAATGGCTGCCAGCAATTTCAACCGAATAGTTGATGGGTGCACCTGCCCTGCTGTTAGGTTTAAATGGCTGCGAGCCATTAAGCCCATCATTTTACCCCCCCCCCCCGCTTCAAAGCAGGGGGAAGCAAAATGGATGGGTTAAGTGGCTGTCAGCCATTTACCTCTTCCCAGGAGATCCCCACCCTTTCTGCTACCTGGCTTGGTTTAGGTGGACTTTTGGCTCAGTTTGGTTCAGGGTTCATTTCGGGGGCTGCCCCAAACCCCAAACCAAACCAATTTGGATGTTTTACATTCATGGCTCATACCTAATTGTAAGCCACATTGAGACCCCTTTAGGTAGAGAGTAACAGAGTATAAAAACCTACTCTTCTTCTTACACTGATGGCACCCAAAGCAACTCATTCGCAAACATACCAAGATTTCCTTTATGCACAGGTATCATATGGTGGTCATTTCTCTGTGGTATTCCAACTGACTATAGTTACTTTTTACTATTTATTTATTTAATAGCTAATGGCATTTCCAATTACTATAACGTGCCTGGCAATGTGGAAATCTTAGACTGACCATTGACCACAAAGCAGCAGCTAATCAAGGGCCTAGACAGGACAGGAATGGTTTTATGTTTTGGATAATAAAAGAGCACTTTTGGCAGTGGGCTTGGTAGCTCTGGCTTCCCTAGTCTCCGGTGCCAGCTGCTGTTGCAGAAATAATAAATCTGATCTTTGCTTAGAGCTTATTTTCCCTAAGGGATGTTCCAGCTATATTCAGAAGTTGCCCTTATCCATAGATGCTGGAGAAGCTCTGTGTGTCCTGTTGATTTATTGATTTGAATTATCATTCCATAAAAATACTTCTTTAGAACATATTGTTTTCTAAAGTATCCAGAGGAGGGAAAAGCAGCAACAGATGGCTTCATTTCTGTTTTTGGTTCTCTAAACTATTCAAAAGCATCATCGTACTCATACACGCAGGGTCTGACAAAGGAGTTAAAGGAAGGTTATTCAAAGACACAAATGTAAAAGGCCTATGACAGTGAAATTCACCAGTAGGCCTGCGACACAAAAAATTAATTGCCTTTTTTACCCCACAACTAAGGAGCTTCACCAAAGACCACAAACTATCACCAACAGAGAGAGGTGAGCCAAGGAAGCCACTTTCTTGAAAGAAGTGAGACCCACTTTGGTGTAGTGGTTAAGTGTGCGGACTCTAATCTGGGAGAACCGGGTTTGATTCCCCACTCCTTCACTTGCACCTGGCTGGATGACCTTGGGCAAGCCATAGTTCTGATAAGAGCTGTTCTTGAAAAACAGCAGTTTCTGTCAAGAGCTCTCTCAGCCCCACCTACCTCAAAGGGTGTCTGTGGTGGGGAGGGGAAGGGAAAGGAGTTTGTAAGCCACTCTGAGACACCGTTCGGTAGTGAAGAGTGGGGTATAAATCCAATCTCCTCCTCCTCCTCCTCCTCCACCTCCTCCTCTTCTTCTTCTTCTTCTTCTTCTTCTTCTTCTTCTTCTTCTTCTTCTTCTTCTTCTTCATCATCATCATTATGGTATCTGGAACAAACAACTACCAACAGTCTTATCACCAGCAGAGAGAGGGACTAACAAAACCACCTTTCCATTTTCCATCATTGGCAACATTGTAAGAATGACTCTGGGAGTAATCTAAGCAGGTATGCTCAGAAGTTTAATTTTATTCAGTGGGGTTTACTACCAGGAAAATCTTCTTAAAATCACAGTATAGTCAAGCTGGGGCAGAAATCCAGCTCTCCAAGTTTCCATTAAAATCTTCAGTATGATGATTTTTTTTGTTCGCTATGATTTTGCGTTGATTTTAATTGATTGGGTTAAAAAAAAACCTTACGGTTTGATTTTCATTTTTAGTTCTGGAGGAGTGGTATAGAGATGGCAAATGCCTAAATTACCAAGGAGCCGGGTTCAGACTAAGAGACAGCATGCTTGAAATTGGCTATTCCGCTTGTCATGTTATTTTCATCTTGGGTTCTTCAACAATGCCTGAAGATGCTTCTTTAGTGGTCACTGATGGCTAGAAGATCCTTGCTTGCCTGATCACTTTTCCACAGGCAATGACCAACGTTCCCTCTAAGCTGTGGAGTCTTGTGAGTGAGCAATTTGGCTACTGTATACATTAGTTTGCTCTGGAGCCATCCTTCCTGAGCTGAGACAAAAATGTGTGAGCTGGAGGCTAAAAAACTGTATGCTAGCTCACACTAACTCAGCTTAGAGGGAACACTGGCAATGACTATTTGTTCAATGCTCCCCATCTTCTCAGGTAAGGGATAAATAAAATTTAAGTTCTATGTTCCAGAAGTAAAGTGGCATAGGTAAAGGTAAAGGTTCCCTTGCTCGAAAGCCAGTCGAATCCGATTCTAGGGTTGCGGTGCTCATCTCCGTTTCAAAGCCGAAGAGCCAGCGCTGTCCGAAGACATTTCCGTGGTCATGTGGCCGGCATGACTAAACCAAGGCGCACGGAATGCTGTTACCTTCCCACCGAAGTGGTACCTATTTATCTACTTGCAATTTCTTGCTTTCGAACTGCTAGGTTGGCAGGAGCTGGAACTAGAGACAGGAGCTCACTCCATCTTGCGGCACCCGGGTCTTGAACTGCTGAACTACTGACCTTCCACAGCCTGCAGTTCAGCGTCTTAACCACTTGAGCCACCGCAGCTCCTAAAGTGGCATATAAACATGTTAAATAAATAATAATAAAATGTAGCAGTGTGACTACATCCTGAAAGGAGAGAAGTCTGACAAAGCAATCCTAATCCTCAATTTATACTTGGAAATATAATATTTCTCCTCAATTACCCCGCACTGCCAGATCTCGGAGACTTTTCTTGGTGGTATATGCCACAGGTAAGAACACGCACAATGGAGGAACTCTGCCTTTATAAGAGGGGAAAGGGGAGGGAAGAAGAAACATGGCGAAGGAGAACAGCCTTGTTAAAAATCCCCTGTTCACACTGGGCTCTCACCCCCAGCCAAGGAGTTATCATTGCATCTGCAAAAGCAATGACATAAGTGAAAATCATTGTGATGCCCTTAACGAACAGCCCCCAATGAATCTTCCCACCTCTTCTCTGTTTGCCCCCATAGCAACCACGGCTTCCTTGCTTATGACTCTTTTTTTTGGGGGGGGGGTACTTGTGTGTGTCTGCACCTGGAAGTCACGTTGACCTCTGATGACTGACCCCTGCTGGGACCCTGGGGGATATTGGGGGGGTGGCTGAGTGGGGCCTCCCTCTGTCCTCTGGGACTTGGTATTCCAAAGAAGTCTCCCATCCAAGTACTAACCACAGTCAACCCTGCTTAAGCTTCCAAGATCTAATGAGTTTGGGCTTGCCTGGGCTATCCAGGTCAGGACCTTACTTACGACTCTTTTGAGCTGTTAAAGGGGGTTCCTTTTCAGCAAGTAGATTGTGCTTATTCACAACACTATGCAGTTCCCATTCAAATCTGGCATGCCCATCCCGATGGACAAGATCCCGTTCGGTTGACTTGGAACTTAGGTAAGTAGCAGTGTGGTCCTAAGCAAAATTATATCCTTCAAAGCAATGTGACTAGAAGAGTGAATCTCTGCTTAGGACTGCAGTACAAATCATGTTCAGAAAAAGTTATGTTTCTCCATGAACTGTCCCTTTTAAATCTTGTTACTTCCCTTGAACAGAGAAGTTGCAAGCTCTTCTGATTCTCTGTGCCAAATTAATTGCTTCCTTAGTTGCCATCATACTCCTGAATGGTTCCCATTTATTTTCCCTTTGCAGCCAAAGTGGTTGTTTTTTGATTTCTTTAATTTTCTATTCTCAAAAGTGCACAATTACCATATTTAAAAATATAAGAAAGTGAATAAACAGTTGCTGCAAAGAGAAAAGCAGTGATTGGATGGACACATACACACAAAAGCAACACAATTTGATTATGGACCATTCAGGACTGCTTTGCAAATGAAATGGAAATAATTAATTAGATGGAGAAGCAGAAACTGGTTTAAATTCATAGGGGCAGGGAAGAAAATGTAAAGGAACAGTAGTCCTCAGAAGATTTCGTAGTGCTTTGTCCATCCATATGGAAATGACTAGCATTCTAATCATATTTTAAATGAAAACAAATAGGGTATTTTATAAAATGGGGGAAAGCCACAGATAATGCTGCAATGCAATGGATTCACAATGGATCTGAACTCTGAAAAATGAGTAAATGATTACATATCTATTCCAGATTAACAAGGCCACCCAAAGCAGAGCCACACCCTTCTAGGTTGATGGGCTTCAAAAGGTGTAACTCTGGCCCTGACCTGGATAGCTCAGGCAAGCCTAGGGTTGCCAAGTGTTCTTACCATGCCCGGCGGGGGAGCCTCGCCGGGCTCCGGGAGGTCCTCATCGGCGCGTGCGCGCGAGCACCACCAGCACATCACAGGAAGTGACGTGCTACGTCACTCATGTTGGGGGCGTGGCCCAGATCGTCGGGGGGGAACCATATGGCTTCCCCCCCGACGATCTGCGCAATGCCCCCAACGTGAGCGATTTGGCTGTGTCACCTCTGGTGACGCAGCTTCGGGGGGCGGAGTCCCCCCCGGGGCCCAATTCCGCCGCGGCGGAAATCGGGCCTCCAAAGCGGGGGTTTCCCCGCCCCCACTTGGCAGCCCTAGGCAAGCCCGATCTCAGAAGCTAAACAGGGCCGACCCTGGCAAGTACTTGGAATGGAGACCTCCAAGGAATACCAGGGCTGGGATGCAGAGGCAGACAGTAGCAAGCCACTTCTCTAAAATGTCCAAGCCCCACTAGGGGTCGCCAGAAGTCAACCATGACTTCCAGGCATACAAACACACACTCCTCACACAAAAAAAATCTGACTCTGCTTAACGTTGCCCTGTACCTGGTTAGTATAGATACCATTCTGCACTGTCAACACAGTAAAGCAGTGTGGTGTAGAGGTCAGAGTGGTGCAATAGCACTGGGGAGAGCTGGGTTTAAATCCTTGTTCAGCTGTGAAACTCACTGAGTGATCTTGAGCCAGTCACTATTGGGCAGCCTAACCTACTTCACAGTGTTGCTGTGAGGATAAAATGGAAGACAACCATAGGTGCCACATGAGCTCCAAGTAGAAAGATCAGGATACCTGGTAAAAGAGGATATTGTCCAAACAGCCAAGGCTGCCAGCAAAGTAAAAAGGGTGTATTGCTAACATTTGTCTTTTCAGGTAAACATATTCAATACTGCTTTAAATATGTAGTGAGGACTGAGTGCTGTTGAGTGGAATCAGCTGTCGTTTAGAGCTTTCAGGAGTTATTGCTACTGGAGCAGAATTCTCCAACCAAAAAGGCTTCCAGGAAATGAGGTGCAGTGTGCTAAGGCCCCCTATTCTTGCAAAGGTGCTTTAATCTTTCCTTCATAAATCACAGATAGTAGCCATTTGGTAAAATTTCATAGAACACTTTAATTGCTTTATTAAATTAAAAAATATGTTGGCTAAAAGCAGGTAAGTGTTGTTATTGTTCAGTCGCACAGTTGAGTCCGACTCTTCGCGACCCCATGGACCACATCATGCCAGGCCCTCCTGTCTCCCTTTGTGCTCTGGAGTTTGCTTAATTTCATGTTCGTTGCATCTATGACACTGTCTAACCATCTCATCCTTTGCCGTCCCCTTCTTCTTTGACTTTCAATCTTTCCCAGCATCAGGGTCTTCTCCAGTGAGTGCTCCCTTCTCATTTGGTGGCCAAAGTATTTGAGCTTCAGTTTCATTATCTGGCCTTCCAGGGAACAGTCAGGGTTGATTTCTTTTTGGATTTACTGATTCGATCTCCTTGCAGTCCAAGGGACTTTGAAGAGTCTTCTCCAGCACCATAATTCAAAAGAATCTATTCTTTGACGCTTGTCCTTCCTTATAGTCCAACTCTCACAGCCATACAGTACTACTGGGAATACCATTGCTTTGACCATATGGACTTTTGTTGGCAGGGTGATGTCTCTACTTTTTATTAGGCTGTCTAGGGCCCCGGTCACACGGGAGGATTTGCCCCGCAGGAGGGACGGATCGGGGGCGCATCAAGCTGGTGCGATCATACCGCAACATCTGGGAAGCGGTGCGCACCCGTCCCCGATCTGTCCCTTCCGGGCGAAGACGCGGCTCAAAAAGGTAGTAGCAAAACAGCACTACCTACTGGCTGCCGCGCAGCATGGACGGGTGTCTGATCGCCGACACGCCCGTCTCTCCCGCAGCATGCGAGGTCCCGCCGAACTGCGCATGGACACACATACGCAGCAGACTCGCCTCGCTCTCCAGTCTGTGGCTTCCCCCCGGCATCTGATCATGCCGGGGAGGAACTGCATGGCGGTCGGGGGGATCTGTCTGATCCCACAGCCGCGCTTCTCTTTTGATGCGGCTCTAAAAAGCCACACTTCAGCCGTGCCTTTCCCCCTAGTGTGACCGGGGCCTAGGTTTGCCGTCGCTGAAGTCTGTCACTGTTAAAAGCAGGTAACTACATTATGGCTGATTCTGCACCCATCTGTTTCCTCACAGTTTTTCCACAGCCATGTCGGGAGGTTAATCTCCCTCTACACTGCATGCTGCTTTCACTTTCTTTGTTCATCGGGTTTTATGGTACCTTCTGCATAGACTTATGGCTGTTCAGGGGTGATTTTGCAGTCAGTACAGCGTTGCCCTGGGGTATCTGAATGTGGTTTTGAGTGGCACCTTTTCCTTCCTCCGCTTCTGATTCGAAGGGAACAATAAGCAGACAACTTGGCATGGCTTCATTGATCTCTGTCAGTTCCCCCCGCCCCATTTCCCCCCTCTGTATTTATCACCTTGCCGTGGATTACTTGGCTCAGGCAGCTAAGGACCGCTGAGGCAAGTACTGACACAGGAAAATCTGCATACCAGATTGAATGAAAACAGATATTTTGAGGCAAGGGGAAACCAGGTTGAGTGTTCAGAAAATGTGGAATGAATGCCAGATGCAGAATATATATGATGAACTGAATGTTTCTTTGGCCTCTAGAGCTAGGGTCTTGTAGTGGTTAATGTATTGGACCAGGCTTTGAAAGACCTAGGTTTGAATCCTCACTCTGTCATGGAAACCTGCTGGCTGGCCTTGTATCAGTCCAGTCTCTCTCTCTCTCTCTCTCTCTCTCTCTCTCTCTCTCTCACACACACACACACACACACACCCCTACCTCATAGTATTGTTGTGAGGATAAAACAGAAGGAAGGAAGCATGTTTCTGTAAGCCATTCTGGGTCCCCATTGGGGATTTAAATGGGGTATATTGAAATAAACAAGTGAACCAGGCTTATGCTTAAATTAATGACATGTGGAAGGCTTAAGAGACCACTTGGTTGAAGTTTCCTGACATTTAAGCTCTGTTTTTTTCTTCTTCTTCCAGCTACTCAGTTACTTTTGCAGTTGCAACCGGCACACAATTACATCTAAGCACGTTGTTAAATGAGAACCTGTCTCCCTTAATTGAGGTTTGGATTGGTGGATCACGAGGATGAACGTAGATGTAGACTGATGTAATTTTAGCATGATCGCCGGGCAGCAGCTGAGTGAGAATTAGCAAGCACTGCAGCCAACATGAGAAAGTCAGGAAGCAGCTTCTTTTCTGGGAGATCTCACTGTTCGCAGATAGGGGGGAAAAGGTTGGCGGTAGGACAAGGTTTGTTAAAAATGCTGAATGGAAAAATTGTTAGTACTCATAAAATAAAAAAGAACTCTACTCATGGCCATCCAATGAGATTAATGAGTGGGGAAAGAGGAAAAACCGACATGAAATGGATTAACTCAATGAAGGAAGCCGTGGCCTTGTGTCTGCAAGATCTGAGCAAGGCCTGAGCAGTGAGAGGGAGTTTGGGGGGTAATTAATTAATTATGGCCGGGGGGGGGGCAGTGGTGGAAAGTGCTGTCAAGTCGTGGCAGAGTTATGATGACCCCATAGGGTTTTCATGGTGAGAGACCTTCAGAGGGGGCTTGCCATTGCCTGCCTCTGTGTAGCGACCCTGGACCTCCATGGAGGTCTCCCACCCAAGCACTAACCAGGGCTAACCCGGCTTCATTTCTGAGATCTGACGAGATTGGGCTAGCCTGGGCCATCCAGGTCAGGGCCCGATAATTCATGTGGTGGTGAAAAGTGCCAATAAGTCACAGCTGATTTCTGTCAAGCCCATGGGGCTTTCAAGGCAAGGGGCATTCATAGATGGCTATGCGTAGAGACCCTGGATTCCTTGGAGGTCCCCCATCCAAATACTAGCTACGGCCGAACCTGCTTAGCTTCTGAGATCTGATGACATCTCAGGCTAGCCTGGGACATCCAGGTCAGACACAGATTTTTATTTTTATGTAGAATAATTAGAAGAATTGGTACGGCTACTATCTATGGCCTACTATACAAACTTGTAGCAATTGCAAAAGCATATCAGGTAATCCCAGCACAAAATTTCTTATTAATTTTAATCAAATTTATTACTACATATATGCAGTGTTCCCTCTAAGCTGAGTTAGTGTGAGCTAGCTCACAGTTTTTTAGACTCTGGCTCACACATTTTTGCCTTAGCTCAGGAAGGATGGCTCCAGAGCAAACTAATTTATGCAGTAGCCAAATCGCTCGCTCAGAACTTTAATGCCAGTAGCTCACAAAGTAGAATTTTTGCTCACAAGACTCCACAGCTTAGAGGGAATATTGCATATATGTACTTTATACAATTGATATGTAATAATCTGGCTTCCTCCCCCCCTTTTCTCAATAATTTCAGAAAACAACATATGGTTGTGTAAGGCCCGAAGGGGCCGAAACGTGTATGGTCCTTAGGTCAAAAAGTTTTACCCATCTATTGTATTTGCATAATAACTAACTTGGTTGTATAAGCCTTTTAAGTCTGAGACTTAGACTTTTTTTTTTTACCGCAGTATGTTTTAGCTATGTGTACACTCTAATAAACATATGTATTTTTATATAATATAGTTGTTAGCTTGACCCGATTTGGGGATAGAGCCTGGAGAGGACAAGGACATCAGTGGGGGTACAAGGCCATTGAGTCCTCCCACCAAAGCATCCATCTTCTCCAGGGTAACTAATTTCTGCAGTCTGGAGATGAGTTGTAATTCCAGGAGATCCCCAGCTCCCACCTGGAGACTGGCATCCCTGTGCCCAAACTGCAAGTGAGAATTCCAATTACATCTAGAATGGTGGAAGCTTTCGCCTACTTAACTGAAAGCTGGGAGGGAGGATCCTTTGCATGAGAGATAAGATCCCTGATCATTTATGCCAACTGGGAGGACTGGCCATTTAGCATACAGGGAAAATTCCTGGTGAGCTGTTGCCCTGGAGTGCCACTGGTGGCCAGGGGTAAGCAGAGCTAAGCCTCAGCATCTCTGCCAGCATTGCAGGGTCCACTTGGTTTGGACCATTTGGTGGCAACAACGATTGGTGTCTGCTAGCAAATTGCCTTCTCCAGTTGATGGTGGAGTGGGAAGAGGCAACTGGGGAGCTGATGCACATCACTGGTGTTGCTGGTTGGGCCAAAGCTGAGTGGTCCCTGTAGGGATGGCTTACAGTTTCATAGGGACCACCCCGTTCGGATTGCCCCTGGAGCCATTTTAACTTCTCAGTCCACCCTGATGGCAACTGTGTAGGAGACAAAAGTCACCGATAGAAATGTGTTTTCCACTGAAACCAATGGGAACATCCTCCAGTGACCTGAACCTGTCTCATAACAATATTAAACAACCTGTACAAAACTATCTCACTAGCAGTGCAATCCCATACAGAGCTACATTCTCCTAAGTCCACTGATGACAAAGGGACTTAGAAGGGTATAACTCTGTTTAGGATTACACTGTAAATGGAACAACTATGAACCCAATAAAATTCCTGTGAATGTTCGTAGTGAGTAGAGGTCCAATTCTAAGTTTATTAACCGGGCAAGGAAGTTCGGAAGCCAGGAAAGAGGGGACTGATCAACCAGGTTCTATTACAGAAGCTCTACACTTTGGGCCAGAAATACCAAAAGTATATTCAGGACTGGTTGACTTGGACCAGAGGTCATTTCGGGGGGGAACGCGGGGGAACGCAGTTCCCCCGGGTGAGGTGCTGGGGGGCAGGGCACATGATGAAGCCCTGCCCCCTGCTTCCAGCCGCCCCGCTTCCAGCCCTCATTCAGCCAGGAGGAGGCAGGAGAAGAGGGAGGGTAAGTTGCTTCCTCCCCGCCTCTCCCCGCCCCTGCCTGCCTGGGGCCAGGGAGGGCCTTGGCGGGGCTTCCTCGCACTCCCGCTGGCCTTGCAGGTCCACCGCCGGGCCCCTGATGTCAGGGGGTGTTGCATATGCTAATGAGTTATGCTAATGAGTTCCCCTAGCTCTTTTTCTACGAAATGACCCCTGACTTGGACCTTGAGGTATTTATACTGAGATCCCAACCAAACAGAATACTCGAGAGCTGAAATATCAAATAAGCAATAAAGTGGGAAAAAGTTCTGTACATCTTCCAGGTTAATTTGGGTTTCTGTCTTCCCATCCAAATGACTCTGGTTTTAATCTCCTTGGGGACAGCACCATAAGTAGGTTAATAAATAAACCTAGATGGTGAAAAATTAAGCTGCTGGATGTAGGAACTAAGCTGCCAGGGAGATCTCCTGGGTATGAAATACTGAGAATGAAAACTAAGATCCAAGATTACAAGATGGTGGAGACAAAGCAGTCCGGGGAATGAGCACTGTTCTAATGAACTCTATCCCTCAGAAAAAAAGACTAATCTCCAAATTTCGCTAGACAGAGAATGGGTTGGAAAGTTTCAGTGTACTACTTTCCCTTGCTGGCTGTGTTCCCTGATCCCTTGAGGTACCTATCACACACACAGCTGCTATTTATTAAATCTACAAAATTAGATTAAGGGCTCAGGAGCACCGCAGATGCAGAGTTTAATCAGCTGTGTTTCTCATGAGTGGCAGGATAGTGATGTCAAAGTCCTACAAATATCTCTCAAGCTCTCTTTCTAGGTGGCAAAAAATAGGGTTGCCAGGTACCCCCTGACTGGGCATGGGGTGGGGTTGCCAGATCCAGGTTGGGAAACTCCTGGAGATTTGGGGATGGAACCTGTGATGGACAGGGATCTCGGTGGGGTACAATGCCATAGTCCCCCTCCAAAGCATCCATTTTCTCAAGAGGAACTGATCTCTGTAGTCTGGAGATGAGCTGTCATTCCAGGGGATCCCCAGGTCCCACCTGGAGGCTGGCATCCCTAGCCAAAACGGTATTCATCAGTGTGGTATATTGGTATGATTGCCTTAAGGACAACTCCCAAGAGGCTCTCTAGAAATGAGAGGCTCAGGTCTTGTGACCATAACTGGACCAGGAGTTAAGAGTTACTGAGGCCTAGTTGTGGCCTATTCTGTTAGTTGGCTGTTGTGTTCCAATAAACACAGACCGATTTCTCACTAGAGCTGCGTCGCAGTTGCGCTGCCCTTTGCTCCGTTTTTATTGGTCAATTTCACACCCGAAGCCGGCGACCGCATTTTGACCCGTGGCTTCGCCCGATTCCCCCCGCGGTTTTGTGATCCTGTTTTTTGAGGATAGAAACGGGGCAAAGGGCGGCGCAACAGCGACGCAGCTCTAGTGAGAAATCAGTCACAGTTCTTACCATCACTACTGCCTCCAGCACTGATTCTTTCCCTCCCTAAAGACAAAACAATCAATGCCATCGAATATAAAGTTGTTAAAGTTCAATAGATTGTGACACCGCCTCTGTGAACCAGCCTGGGGGAGGGGGTCAGCAGCTTGAACAAAATGAGGTTCCAAAGCTTTCTCCTGTTGACAAAAAAAGGCCCCCAAATGCCAACTTCTGGATTGCAAAGCTAGAGCTTTCCCCCTGAGTGGTGCTACAGCGTTATAGCCTACCTGAAGCCACACACACTAAGACCGATTCCGCAAAAGCAGTTGTTCCGCCCTTGGTCTGCTGTTTCCCCCAGTTGTACCGTTCAATTTCCCACTATTTGCTGCGCTGCCTCAGTTTGACCTGCATCTTATTTTTTTAGGATCAAGAAGATGCGGGGGAAATTGGGGGGGGGGGATGCGAATCAAAATGCAGCTGTGCAGCAAATGGTGGGAAATTGAGCAGTACAACCGGGGGAAATGGCAGACCAAGGGTGGAACAACTGCTTTTGCAGAGTCAGTCTAACTTGACAGGGGACTGCTTTTTGATCTGAGATCTGTCTTGGGCTCATTTCCATTAGAGATGAGGGAAAGTCTGTCCAGCATATGCTCAGAGGATGCCTGATATCGTTTCACTATATCTTGGCTGAACCCAGCACTAAATAGCATCTGGGTGTATGCTAGGCAGAGTGCTTGGTTAATATGGCAGTAAGAGCATCATCAAGCATGCTTTGAAAATTACTCATTTGTCCTAGTCCTTACGTCCCATGGGTCTCTACTGCAGAGGCAAAGGACATAATTAATACTCCTCTTGAAGCTGATGAGCTTTGAGATACCTTCACTTGGGTTACTAACCTCAAGGTGGGACCTGGAGTTCTCCCATAATTGTAACGGATCTCCACATTGCAGAGTTCAGTTTCTTTGGAAGAAATGGCAAGTTTGGACAGTGGACTAGTGTAATGGAAGAGTGACTACAGAGGGTGGATGTTTTTAGGACTTCCAACTTTTTTCTATTATACCCTAGTTGTTGTTGTTGTTCAGTCGCACAGTCGAGTCCGACTCTTCGCGACCCCATGGACCAGATCACGCCAGGCCCTCCTGTCTTCCGCCGTCCTCTGAAGTTTGCTCAATTTCATGTTCGTTGCATCCATGACACTGTCTAACCATCTCATCCTTTGCTGTCCCCGTCTTCTTTGACCTTCAATCTTTCCCAGCATCAGGGTCTTCTCCAGTGAGTGCTCCCTTCTCATTTGGTGGCCAAAGTATTTCAGCTTCAGACTAGGATAAACTGATTATTGCCAGTAAAGACAGAAAAGGCCAGAAGTTGGTTGGATATTGAGGAATGGGGACAGTTGTTGGCTGGCATGATCCTCCTATGGACTTTCAGAGAGTGGATTTTTCTACTGAATACTGAAGAAAAAACCTGAAGAGGATTTTGAGAAGTTTTAAAAGCTGAGGGGAACATAACTGAAAAGCAGTCACTTTATACAAACACAAATATTTAAGACCAAAGTGTTAGGATGACATACTAATACTGAGGACCCCCAAACATACTAATTAATGGAAGCCAACATGGTGTAGTGGTTAGAGTGTTTGGACTAGAATCCCTACTCTTGGATAGTAGATAACTCAATGAGAATGTCGAGACAGTGTGCAACTGCAATAAAAAAAGGCCAACGCTATGCTGGGGATGATGAGGAAGGGTATTGAAAACAAATCAGCCAGTATCATAATGCCCCTGTATAAATCATAAGTCGCATGAGGGTAAGTATAAGACTCTAACAGTCCTCTTTTTTCCATAAATGGAACTTTGCTGTTGGACTTTGCTGGAAGAGGAAGGATTACAGTCAGGACAGGAGACAGCAGAGAGGGCGGGGGCATGACTCAGTGGTACAGCATCTATACAATATCATGAAGTTTTGGGGTCAAGGCAGAGCATCTGATCTTCACACAGAAGGCATCAGGTTAAGTTCCCTGCATCTCAATTTAAAATGATCAAGCAGTCACAGAAAGCACCGTCAAGTCACTCAGAGCTGACTCATGGCGACCCCATAGGGTTTTCAAGGCAAGAGAGGTTAGAACACAAGAACATAAGACAAGCCATGTTGGATCAGGCCAGTGGCCCATCCAGTCCAACACTCTGTGTCACACAGTGGCCAAAAACCAGGTGCTATCAGGAAGTCCATCAGCGGGGCCAGATTTGGGGGTGGAGCCTGAGGAGGACAGAGATTGGGAAGGGGAGGGACTTTAATGGTGTATGATGCCATAGTGTTTTCTCCAGATGAACTGATCTCCGTAGCCTGAAGATCAGTTGTAATGCCAGGAGGTATCCAGCCACCAGCTGGAGGTTGACAAGCCCAGTGTCACTCCATTTAGTGCTTCACTTTCAACCTGCTTCTCAACAGACTGTTGGAATGTGTGTTAAGTATCTATGCCAGCTGTGTATCCTATCCAGGGGACAAAGGTGCAGGCGGGAGTATTTACCACACTTGTGAACATACAAACGAGGGCTGCGATCGAGGGCTACAATCCAAGTTGCTGCTGTTGCTAACTTAGGATGCTTCACAAGGGTGCTCAAAACGAATCTTTAGGTTCCGGAACACAAACTTCCCCCTTTAAATAAACCTCGGCCCTGTTGCTCCAGTAGCTAATGGAGCAGAATTTCTGCAATAAAGAAAAACACTTTCAAGATGTTTTTTTAAAAATAAGCTGTCATAACAATACTTTTCCTATACGGATTCTCACTGAAACAGTTTCTTGAACCATGACCTGATGATGCACGTTCACATGGAAGTAAGTCTCTCTGCATTCAGCTAGGTTTACTCCCAAGTAAGCTGCGGTGGCTCAAGTGGTTAAGACACTGAACTGCAGACTGTGGAAGGTCAGTAGTTCAGCAGTTCGAGACCCGGGTTGCCGCATGACGGAGTGAGCTCCCGTCTCTAGTTCCAGCTCCTGCCATCCTAGCAGTTCGAAAGCAAGAAATTGCAAGTAGATAAATAGGTACCACTTCGGTGGGAAGGTAACAGCGTTCCGTGCGCCTTGGTGTTTAGTGATGCCGGCCACATGACCACGGAAACGTCTTCGGACAGCGCTGGCTCTTCGGCTTTGAAACGGAGATGAGCACCGCAACCCTAGAGTCAGATTCGACTGGCTTTCGAGCAAGGGAACCTTTACCTTTAACTTAAGCGTACTGAGGAGTGCAGCTGTTCAGTCAAATCCCTCTACAGCCTTACTTGGAAGTAAGTTCTATTGAGTTCAACTATTACTCTTGAAATAAGTGTGCTTAAAATTGCCACTTAAGCGTCCTATAAAGTAGATGGCTGGACTTTACCAGAGGCTCAGCCATCCTTTCCACTGTCGACCTGTGCTCCTACAAAGGAGGATTCCTTAAAAGGCCAGCCGCGCAGAGAGGCTGTGGCTCTTATCGCTCAGATTGGCTGCTTCTTTGGAGATAACTGTATTTATAGCTCATCCGGCAAATGAACTCTTGGTGTTCTAATTGCTAAATACATAGTTTGGGTAATCCAATAAAGCAGTGCTTTGTCTCCTTACTCCGTGACCGGAGCACACGGCGGTCATCCGGCAAGGTAAGAGCAAAGAGTCCTGCTGACTTTTCATGTCAGAATAATGGGGGGAGGGGGGACGGGTTTTAGGGAATGTTTGTATTTCGCTTCCTGCCCACCATGGCACACAGCAACACGCTCATACATTTTACCCTTCAGTTCTACTGAAACTCTGTGAGCAGGAACAAGGAGATCAAGGGCCACTGTTGTGTTAGTCGCTTATATGTTGCTGAAATGATGCACGCTGGCTGGGACTTTTGCAGTGCAGTTTCCCCAGGGCATCAGTGACATGATGGAGAGCTGTTTTGTGGTGCCGTCCTCAGCAGAGTTCTAAATCCACTGAAGCCCCTCCTGAGTCCACTGAAGTCACTGGGTTTACAGCAGTGTAACTCGGCATAGGATTGCACTGTCAGTTATGTTTTATCGCTCTTTCTACCGTGCTGTTCCTGAACTGCCCTGTCCAAGAGTGCTTTCCTCATTTGAAAATAATATTTTTAAAAGGGACACTGCCCTTTTCATAGCTTTTTTAAAAAAAACCCAACACAGAAAGAAAATAGTACCTCTGAAAAGATCTGTATCTTATTATAGAAAGTTGGAGCCCTAATGTATACCTTTCAAGTAGTTCTGGCTGCAATCTGTGCCGACTCCCTTAGGGATAAGGGTGTCCTGTTGGGCACCGAATAGTGTCTGCCAAGTAAATAGGCATAGAAGGAGGCAGCTTCTTTGACTGCATCAGAAATGACAAGGTATTTTTTTTTAAGTTTGGCTTTTGTTCTTTTTGACTCTGAGTATGTAGAACCAGAGCAAAGGTAGCAACATCTTTGAATAACTCTTGGGATTCTTTTCTTGACCCTTCTGTCAAATGGCCGTAGAAGATTATCCTGATTATATGTTTAAACAGCTACGCTTTGGAAGTCATGGAAGCTGTCCTAAGGGAGAAAAGAAACGGCATGTGTCTGTGTTCAGCTCTTTGTGACTGGAGGGGAATTCTTCATAACTGTTGTGCAAAATAACATCAACAGCTGGTGAACACCCATTAGAGAACATCTACCCCACTGAAACTGCCTTTTAAATTGATCTCAAGGGAATGATATTTTTCAAGCGGAGTTTGCAAAGAATACTTACATGGGAAAGCGCAATTGTGTAAATGAGGATTCTCGTGGCTTTGTTATTTCAATAAGTATTGCACTCCTGGGGACAAGGATTTCTCCCAGTTTTAATGCTCCAAGACGAAAACCGATGCTTTCCAAAATGATTTCTATTACAGCAGACCCAAATTTAAGCAAACTAATTTCGAAATTAAAAAAATTCACTGGAACTGTGGATAACCACTTTGGGGGAGGGGGGGAATTGTCCGAAAAATGTGTAGGAGAGAAAACTGGCATGCCAGGCTGAGTTGTTCTGGCCAAACTCTCCCCCAAAGAGAGCTACTTGCTCAACACACAAGGCTTTCTGCGTGCCTTATGAAAAACTGCATCCTTCTTAATGATTTTTAAGTTAAATGAATTGCTCTTAGGTGAACTATTCTGTCTGTAGGCTTGGTTGCATGTTGAACTCCTGTGCTATAGAATCTCAGTCCAGATGAGCAGAGTCAGTTCATCATCACAGAACGCTGATAGTTCGCTGAGTGAAGCCTGGCTGAACAAGTTTCATGGTTCCCGGGCTTTGTAAGATTAATATGAATGTCAATAGCTGTTGCCCTCCATGGGATCAGTCAGCTACATTTTTGGAAAACCTTAGGTCAGTACTTCATGCTCCAATTGTTGGGGGAACCACTGGGTTTGCCCCAAAGCTTCCTGCAGCAAATGTATATGATGTAGAAGGGAGCGGTGGCGCAGGCAGTACAACGCCTGCAGTAACAACACTAGCGAACAGCCACAATGGCTGTTTGAGACCCACCGCGGCCGGAGTGAGCTTCCGGCCCTAGTCCCAGCTCCCGCCCACCCAGCGGCTCGAAAGCATTCGCAAGTAGACAAATGGGTACCTGCCCTAGGTGGCAGGGGGCACCCTCCTCCTGGTTGTGTGCCGGGAGTGTTGGCAGCGGCGGCAGTGACGGCGGTAACAACAATGGCGGTGGAGCAGCTGGCGACCCAAGGATGCGGCGACCGAACCGGATGGAGGCGGAGTTGAGGCGACGCGACGGCAAGAGGACGCAGCACGGCAGGAGCCTAAGGGACGGAAGCCGGGAGCTGCAGTCAGAAGCGGTTGTGCATTGGAGGAGCCCACCAGAAGCCTGCCGGAGGTAGTCGCCGGCCAGCCTGAGGCGCCGGGAACAGCATCCGAAGCCCGCCCGGGAAATCAGCAAAGAGGAGAGAACGCGCCGCTTGGGTGTCGGTAGGCAGCCCCTCCCCCGTCGAATTTGTGGCCCTAGGTTAGGATAACAACTACATAAGTAGTATATCTGTAAACCACTCTGAGACCCCCTAGGGGTCAAGGGCGGTATATAAATCAAATTGTAAAGTAAAGTAAAAAGAAAAATATGCATCTTGGAAACACGATGGAAACATGGTTATCAGACATGCACTTCATTTCCGCACGTTGTACATTTTGCTGCATGAAACATCATTGGCTTGCAGCAACTGTGCTGTCCTGTCCAAAAAGGATAGAGTATCACCATACATAAGGCTTCAACTGTTGTTAATCCTTTCTTGTGCTTTTGGGCTGAATGTGTGCCACAGAAAGCAGAGGTGAAGAATTGGGCATTTCCCGTCCCAGAACCCAGTCTGGTGAATCTTGCCATCTTCCAAGATCCAAACAGAACTTTAGGCTCAGCAAAGGGAACTTTTGATGTTTTTCTATTACTTTTGTTTAATCTGCCTATACCATTTCCCCAAAAGCAATTTTCCTTGCTTCATGGGGAAGAGGGAAGAGTAGGAGGACAGCCAACAGTCTAGCTGGTTTGGATGAATATAGTGGCCTTTACAAACTGTAAGTGGTCTGCAGCACCTCCAGATTGATTCTCGGGGGGGGGGGGTGTCACATGACCTATAGGGAAGAAATGAGAGCCTACTTTCTCTCAGGAAATAAACCAATGGGCTAGGAGCTTCCCCACTTTCTCATTTTCCTTGCTTGCAAGTTCCTATTTCCGGGGGGAGGGGTGTCCCTGTTCCACATGTGTTTTGCTCCCTCTACTGGTCAATTCGATATCACACAGGTTTATGTCTGGCATAAAAACCTGCAGTCTAAATTGCAGGGAGGTATACCGGGCATACACCTCTGTGATATCGAATTGACCACTAGAGGGAGCAAAGCACATGCAGAACAAAAAAACCCCTCCACTGAAGAAACAGGAACCTACAAGCAAGGAAAATGGGAATGTGGAAAAGCCCTAGAATTCAAAGGGCTACCCAGTTATCGGCTCTGTGTCCTCCAGTCAGGTTTGTACTTGCCCCCAAATTCCACCCCTGGCTTTGACTTCTGTTTCTAAGTAAACTACTTTTAAAACTTCTTGAATAAGTTGTTCTTCTATTCTTTGAGCATCCAGCTCATACCCTTGATGACTACCTTGAGGAAGGTAAATTCAGGTGAGTAGCCATGTCGGTCTGAAGCAACAGAACAAAGGTTGAATCCAGTGGCACTTTTAAGACCAACAAAATTTTATTCACGGGATAAGCTTTCATGCGCATGCACAGTTCATCAGATCCTTGGGGAAGGAGAGGGTTGACTTTCCTTCTGAGGTTCCTCAATTCAGCTCATTGGCAGTGTCTATGGTAAGCAGAGTAGCAGTGCCTTCCTCGAATCAAATCATTCTGCCAATTGTGGCAACTAAAAGCTCTCTCTCTCTCCCATCTCTGGGGTTTCACTGGATTGGATCCAAAGTACTGATTTATTTGGATGCTCTGCTTGTGCACAAGGAGTTGTTAATCTTATCTGTTCCCTTGGCAAAGAAAATTTAGACCCTGCCCATTTGCATGTTTGGAAGTACTTTCTGCTAATGCATGTGAAAGGGGGCTGGATTTTGTCCATTGTCCCCTCAATGCTGATTCCCCCCCCCAAAATGAAAAATCAGAGTACTCTAATACTTCTCTCTCCCTTTCCTCTGAAATATGGTTAAAACAAATCCCAAACTGGAAAAAATGCTTTGGGGTTGCTATATTTTCAAGGGTTCTTGTGCATCTGTGTGTTTATAGTTTGCTCTGTGTGTGGCAGAGCAGCAGAAAGTGTGTGTGAGAGAGAAACAGAGCTTCCATGATAAACATATTTTTTATGCAGCCATTATTTCAAAGGAATGGTCATTTACTTGAAATATTGCAGTGTTAATTTGAATAAACAATTCTGACTGTGAGTCATAAAAGAATGCATTGTAATTCAGAAAACTGACTACATGTGGAAAGAAAAGTATCTAACAGACAAAGAAAAAAATCAGAACTGGGCTCCTTGCTCAACATTTCAGTACAGAATAGCTTATCCTGCAGTATTATTTAATGTGTGAAGCAGTGTCAGACATATAGAATCATAGAGTCGGAAGGGAGCTCCAGGGTCATCTAGTCCAACCCCCTGCATGATGCAGGAAATTCACAAATACTTCCCCCCCACCCCCAGAAGATAACAAAAAACCTCCAAGATCCCTGGCCAAACTGGCCTGGAGAAAAATTCCTTCCTGACCCCAAAGTGGCGACCGGCATTTCCCTGGATGTGTAAGAAAGGGCCACAAGAACTAAGCACTGATGCAACCCTTCCTGCCCTCCCTCTCATGATCTGCCTAAGTGCATAGAATCAGCATTGCTGTCAGAAGGCCATCTGGTTGTTATAGGACCATATTCTTTCTCTAGAACTGTCAGATAGAAAGTGGGAGATTTACTCTTGATTTGCTTCTTTCTGAGACGCTACATGTTTCCTACAGTTTTATTCCCTGGTACTTGAGTGGTGGCTCAAGTGGTTAAGACGCTGAACTGCAGGCTGTGGAAGGTGAGTAGTTCAGCAGTTCGAGACCTGAGTGCCGCATGACGGAGTGAGCTCCCATCTCTGGTTCCAGCTCTTGCCAACCTAGCAGTTCGAAAGCAAGAAATTGCAAGTAGATAAATAGGTACCACTTCGGTGGGAAGGTAACAGCGTTGGTGTTTAGTCATGCCAGTCACATGACCACGGAAATGTCTTCGGACAGCGCTGGCTCTTCGGCTTTGAAACGGAGATAAGCACTGCAACCTTAGAGTCGGACTCGACTGGCTTTCGAGCAAGGGAACCTTTACCTTTTTACTTTACAGTACAATATTAGCAGCACTTGCTTAAGACTAAGCCCCACTGAATAGCCCTGAGCAGGATTCTGAGTAGACTTGCTTAGGATGGCAGTGTTAGTCCACTTACTGTGTACATTTGGATCCCAGGTTATTACAGCATCACAGACATGATTTAAAGCTGAAAGGAAGTTTGTACAATGCATTATTATGGTGTACATTTTGTATTATGCTGTGTTTCAACTGACTGCTTTCTAAAATACGAAATGTTTGTAAAGCAGTCGTCAATATTCTGACGTTGCAAATCTAAGATCTCATTTAAATATTAAGTGTTACCTCACCTTAACAAATATATTTAATTAAAACTGAAAAAGGTGCATCACAAGCAGGACCAATTGCTAAACCGTTCCTCCAGGTCACAACCTTAAGACCTACCCATCTGGAAAGTGTTATGATACACAGAGTAATCACAGGCTACAGGATCTGAGAGTCAGTTTAGTGTAGTGGTTAAGAGCACGGACTCTAATCTGGGAGACCTGGGTTTGATTCCCCCACTCCTCCACGTGCAGCTGCTGGTGTGACTTTGGGTCAGTTATAAATTCTCTCAGAGCTGTTATCTCAAGGGCAGTTATTGAAAGAGCTCTCTCAGCCCCACCTACCTCACAGAGTGACTGTTGTGGGGAGGAGAAGGGAAAGGGATCGGAAGCCGCTCTGAGGCTCCTTTGTGTAGTGACGGGCAGGGTATAAATCCAATCTCTTCTTCTTCTTAGTTTCTACAAATCTGGGTAAAACCTCAGGTTTGCATAAAAATACAAAAAAGTTCTAAAATGCAATTGGTGGGACAAAAAAAATATCTCAGAACAATAACAGCAATCCCTGTGCGTGCTCAGACATCATGGGGGGAAAGAAGTTTGGATAGGATTTTGGGTTGATGTTGCAACCCCAGGTGACACCAATGGAAAGAGGTGAGTGGGGGAGGCAGGAAAGGAGAGGCTTCAGGGGCGGGGGGGGGGGAGGACGCGGCAAAACTGGAGGGGAGTGGGGGGGGAGGGGACAGGTGGCTGGAGACAGTGGGGCATGCATGGGAAAGTGCAGATTTAAGGCAAAGTTTGCATTCTTGGAATTGTTACTTGCTTTATTAAAATGTCTGTGTTAACTGATAAAGCTGAAATGTTAGCATTATGGTTATTGCCAGGACGGACAGGAAAAACCCCCTCAAGGAATGCAGGTCTGTATAGGGCTGTGTTTCTACGCTGTCACATCATATTATATTATGGTTTCCCCGGCAACTTGTAAAGGATTCTAGTTCATACTGAAATGCTTACACCCTGGTCTGTGTGGTGGTTACAGCAAGAGCCCTCCTGCAGCGAGCTTTAATCCTTTCTCTTTCCACCCCCCACCCCGCGCCCCATATCCTAGGGATTCTGAGAGCCTGTCCCATCTCTAGTGTATGGAGTGCATCTCTCTTTCAAGCTGTAAAATCAGAGGGGGAAAATGGTAGCTGGATTTGTTAAAATCATTGTTTCTCCAATGTATTAATATGCTTTACTCGGGTTTTATTTGGAACAGAGGTCTGCTTCAGAGGACCCTGCTACATCTGATGTGGTTCCGGTTTGTTTGTTTTTAAAAAATGAGAATTATGTTGCAGCAATGTTGAGCAGTGGTTAGCGTTGTGGAGGTGTTGCGTCACCATTTCCTCTTGGACACAGTTATGCTCAAGGTCACCCCCAGCTGCTTTTCTCACCCTAAAGGACAATAGGAAATGACCCTGCGGAGGAAATAACCCTGAAACTTCCTAACCCTCGACCACCTTTGCTCGGCACAATAGGTCTGTTTTACAGCAGACGAAAGCAGAAGTACAAGCATCATCACCCATACTAACTTAACCAGGGCCGAAAGGGCGTGCGTTAGTCTATGATGATGTGAGTCAATATTTACACTCTAGACAGTGTTCCTGCAAGAACTGTTTAGGTGCAACATGGAATTAAAATCTTTTTTTTTTTAAAGGACACATAGGAGTGGAAATCTGGCTTGTTTGATTTATATCTAAAACGAAGGACCGGACCAATAAAACACAATGTAAGGATTGCTTGGGGGGGGGGGGGTAGGTGTGGAGAGGATAGTGTCGAATGCCAGCTGCACTGAGCCTCAAAGAGTTAGTGTCTCTGGTGCTTTTGTCTCCTTATATGGTAAAATGATACACAGGGGTTTTCACTAGGCTGTGAACGGCAGACGCCTGTTTCCACACAGACAGCTGAGCAGAAATCCGGAGAGCGGCTCGCTTAGGCTGGAGGATTCCCCCACTCACTGTACATGCTCCCTGCTCCTCTACCCATTTTGCTAACGGATGGGATGCCCCACACCAACTCCAGAGAGTACCATTAACGGTGTGTAAGTAGACAACCCTTTTTTGTCACCCGGCAACCAATAAGAATCCTTTGAAGGCTCTGTTGTAAATAACAAAGTAGATGATGCTAGGATAAAACAGGGTGTTAGGTGAGGCTATAAAGGAATAAGGGTTTTTTTTATTTTATTTTTAAAAAGATAATAGCCTTTGTTGGGTAGGTTCAATAGGGTAATTGGGTAAGATAATCGGTTAACGAGGTGGCCTTTTGTTTTGGCAAATGTGGTATAGGTAGAAATAATGCATTTGCATTCAGATGAAATGTTCCGTGGCTGAACGGTAGGTGGGAGGAGGCACTGTCTCCACTGCCCCTGATATGGTTTTAGCAACCCAGTGCCATGCCGGATAAGCCCCTGAGAAGGTCATGAATAAGGGAGAGCTCAGATTTTGGTTTCTTTACTCCTCCGTGAATACTTCCTGCTTCCCGGAGCAACAAAGGACCTCATTAATTTTTGCAGCAACCGAAGGCACAGGAGAGAAAACAGCCTTGCCCATTTGCCATCACACACAGAATGGCCAAAAGAGAGGCGTCACTTAACAATGTAATCCGGTGACCAAAGCCTCTTGATTTCAGTGAGATTAGATGGGAGTAACTCTTCATTGGATTGCACTGTCAGATGCTTTTTTTATATTTTATTGTAATCTATTTTAAACATAAAAGCACAGAGTTAAATATTTCTCTGTTGCTCTGATATGAATATCGGTAATGCTTCTACAGCTAAGAAATGACATGCAAGTCAATCTCAGTGTTCATGTTACAATTTTACGGTGGGCTTCTTTCTCCATAGCTATTTTGGCTATAATGTCTGAAATATAATGTCTTGGGTTACTACCTATTCTAGTTAAAGATACTTTTTGATGTTGCTCAAATACATTTATTAGTTAATCGAGATAAAAAGTTTACTATGTTTGTCACCTTGAATGGAAGGATGGGACACATGAATGAAAATAAGTACATTTTAGAGATATTCTGGAGAATACAAGTCTGGGGCGACAAGGAACCCAAAGGTGATATGGATAAGTTCTGTTTTCATAATTTTAAACATATGTGACAGTTAGTCCCATTGTTCTCCATGAACTGTGGTTACAACTCACTACATCATGCCCTTGGGTGTGTGGCAAATTATACTAGATACACTTCCTCTGGATTATCCTCGTGTTTATTTCCTGTCAATTGCCTTTCACTTTTTAAGTTACAAATTAAGACGTTTCTTTGTATTAAAAAAAAGCAAACAGAAGATACATTTTCAAAGCCAGCATGTGAAACTGCATGTTTTAATTAATTAATTAATTAATTAATTATTAAATTTATACCCTGCCCTCCCAGCTAAGGCCAGCTCAGGGCGGCTTACAGAAGAATAAAACAACAATCAGTGATATCAATAAGCCTAAAACCATATAAAACAATTAATATTTAGCAGATCAAGATTGTGAACGTTACAATGCTAATATGGGGCTCAGAGCAAGGGGTGGGGTGGGGCTGTGCAGACACAATGTGGTAACACTGACAGCGTCTGGGAGCGTTTCTTTTAAGTCAATTATGTTGATGCCCCATTCTAGCCTGCTCTGGGTTTTGCTTCCTTGAAAAAGGTATGTGCAACATACTGAATAGGTTGGGCTGCCAAACTTCGGGTGGCACCTGGAGATCTCCCGCTATTTCAATTGATCTCCAGATGAAAAGATAAGTTCCTCTGAAGAAAAGGACTGCATTGGAGGGTGGACTCTATGGCACTATGCCCTGCTGAGGTCTCTCCCCTCCCCTCTCCAAACCCCGCCTTCCCCCACACTCCACCCCCACAAATCTCCAGATATTTCCCAGCCCAGAGCTGGCAACCCTATGAGCTAGGGTTGCCAAGTCGATTGGACTTACCGGCGGAGGAGCATTGTCGGGGTCCGGGAGCTGCTGAGGGACACGAGCGCGCGCCACCAGAACGTCGCAGGAAGTGACGCACGACGTAGAGCATGTTGGGGGCGTGGCCCCAATCGTTGGAGGGAAAACCATAGAGTTTTCCCTCCGACGATTGGGGCCACACCCCCAACGTGATCTACGTGGTTGCATAACTTCCTGTGACGCAGCCACACTGCGCTTCAGAAGGCGGGGTTCCCCCGGGGCCCGATTCCGCCGCGGCGAAAATCGGGCCTCCAAAGCGGGGGTTTACCCGCCCCCACTTGGCAGCCCTACTATGAGCAGGCCTTGTGGGATCAAGCACACAACAGGATAAATCAATTACTTTGCCCCTTTTGAAACACCCACAAGTTCACAGAAGGGGCAGGGCAGTTTATAAAAGGGGATGCTTTTGCCCGTCATGCACAGCTGACTGATCCCATCCTACTGAAAGTGCATGGCTAGGCCCTTCTGCAATGCATCCCACCCTGTGGCCTAGGTTTTCTCCTTCCTTAAGGGAGGCAAGGTCCAGGAGACAGGAGGAGTCTTTTTCTTGCGGGCTTCTCTGACCAAATGAGCTTGTCAGCAGATTCACCCAGAACTCCTTTCTACAATATATGACCACAGTTTTTGTGGGTTTCAACTTGTTATGCAACCGTAGCATGATTGGTGCCTCCAAAAATGGGGGGCGGGCTGGGGTTGGCTGGGTGACTGTGGCTGAATAGCAGAGAAGATTCCCAGGTAGACTTTCCTTTGCCTGAGAGCTTGGATGGCTGCAACCAATCAGAGAAGAAAATACAGATCTAGATGGCCCAATGGTCTAATCTGGAATAAAGGAACTTCAAACATTCTCCTTGTGAAGCAACTCTCAATACACCTTGCCACCACACACACATACGCACACACACAAAACCTGCCACAAGGATAAATGGGCAAGCATGCCTTCCTACCTGCTGGTGTTGCCTTCTACAACAGCTGTTTGTTGAGCAAAAACACAGTTGGTTGAAGCTGTACACAACTGTGTGGAAGGTTCAGCTTGCTCCTGAAGTGGAATTTATGTATTTATTGTTTGCCTTTCTTAGTGAGACTCAAGGTGGATTACATAATGTAAGTGAATGTGGTCAATAGGAGGAGACATCTAATAAGCACTGTAACAGAAGCAAGGCATAAGTGAAACAATAATATGTTAAACAATGCAGAAAATGAACAAAGTTTGAATCCAGTGGCGCCTTTAAGACCTACAAGTTTTATTCAAGGTTTAAGCTTTTGTGTGCATGCACACCTCCAGATACAATGAAAAGGAAGTTACCAGTCCATACGTATAGGTGGAGGGTGAGCAGTAAATTAGCATGCAGCATAATGAAGATGTTTTACAGATTCAAGCGCCAAACAGGAACCACAAGCTTAGTTTATATGGTTACTATTTGTTTGGGTTCAATTTCGGGAGGAAACATAGTGAGGGAAATAAAGGAAATAAATATGACAAATCGGAGAAATGCAGAAAATGGTAATACATAAGTAGAAATACAGTGTAGAGAGAGCAAGACACTAGAGAAAGTGTAGAGAGTGGAGAGAGAGCAAGTTATGTTTTAACTTATTATGAAAGGATGTATATTGTTTTATCGGTTTTATTGGCAATTGGGCTACTGTTGTAAGCCACCCTGAGCCTGTTCATGGGGAGGGCAGGGTATAAATTGAATTAATAAAAAATAAATAAACAAATGATAGATACTAATATGCAGGAGTATGGGCCACATTCCCATTGCTTTTATTAAAGCATGTTCCTGAACCATTTGGTTATAATACGGCCCTATCACTTCTATAAAAACGCCCTCCTAAACAATTCTGTTTTCCATAGTTTGTGGAATGTCAGAAGTGTCGGAGCCTTCTAGAATTCCTCAAGCAGGCCATTCCACAAACAACACACAATTTCTTAAAACATTTTTTTGTTAGCAAACACACCCCACCTTCATGCCATATCTCAAAAAGCTTGCAGAGATAATTTATTGTTATTTATTTATGTGGGGAATGTATATAACACCTCCAGCAGGTCTCTGGATAGGCAGCATATAAATCCTCCAAATAAATAAAAACTTTCTAAAGTAGAAACCTTCAAACCTTCAAAACTTTCTAAACCTTCAAAACTAAACCTTCAAAACTTTCTAAAGTAGGCACGAAGGTGGGGAGTGTCTTCCATTCCAAGAAAGAAAGCCAATAATTCACTGAGCATGCTCAGACCCTTAGTAACATCTCAAATGGTCCTCCTCAGCTTCCCGGCCAATGACGTCTTAGGTCTGCAGGACTTCATCTAAATAAACCAACCACATCTCATTTTGATAACTAGCGACCAGAGTCTGTTATTGCAAGACATAAATATGAAAGCATTTCTTAGGTTCAAGCCAAAGGTGGAAGACAAAAACAAAAACCCACCACAAGCAAAACCTCTCTGAGGTCCTATCACGGCTTCGCACTTTCCCTTCAAGAATATACACAATAACATTTGAATTCAGTGAGGGTTTTGCTTTAGCCTGACTTACTAGGGCGATCAATTATGACTTGATGATCTTACCTTTCTTTCTAGAGAATGACACAATTTCAGTCATCTTGTCTCAGCTTTTCTTTTGTGATTTCTAGTAAAGCACGTCATGTCGATTGCAAAATATGTTGATGAATAAGAACTTAGTGTAACAGTTTTGACCAAGAAGTATGAGGCAGCCAAAGTACTTATATCTTCCATGTCATGTGCATTTATTAAGGCATGTTTTTACAACTAACGACTGTAAAATATTACAAGGAGCAGTGATGGCTGGTGGCCAACTGCATCAAACTACAGCGCCTGGAACAGCCTCTTCCTCTTAGAATCATGGAATCACAGAGTTGGAAGGGGTCCTACAGGTCATCACTTCCAACCCCGCTCTCATAATGGGGGTTTCTTTTCTAGCCAAGAGTAATATAAACTTCCACACAAATTACTATAGCAACAGCATTGTGGTATTCATTGCTTACATCACGGGGGGGGGGGGAGGCTGTGATAGGGTTGGTTCCCATTGGAACCCCTCCCACACACACAGGGTCTTCCTGCCACTACTCAGCTGGGTGGCAGGAAAAAATATAAGTGAAGATGGGGGATAACTCCAGTGAGACCGGAAGTGACATCAGTGTGTTGCTGGGGAATACTCAAGCATTTGGGTAAAAACTCTTGTGCCCCACTGCTTCTGTGAGTCTCCTGCTGTTTGCCAGCCTTGTATTGGCAATCCCACTTTCCAAACCTCGCCCTCCCCAAGCTTTACCCCCCCCCCAGATCTCCAGGGATTTACCAGTGCAATCAGTTGCAATGGCCCAGTTCTTTTCCCCTCTTGGAAACAGGCACTTGTCAGCTGAGAGAAGGTTCTTGTAAAGCAGGGGTTGAGGGATCACAAGAAAAGGATGGGGAATGAACCCCTAAAACCCTTTTCCAGTTGCTGTTCGGCTTCTGCTCCTTGACAATAAATGACATACGTCCCCAAAAGCAGGGAATAAATGTTGTAAGTAAATAAATAAGGTACACACCTCAGCAAAAGCCTTTGCTGTGTGAATATCAATGGGATGTGGTGGCCAGAGTTCTCCCACTATTACAACTGATCTCCAGGCATCAGAGATCAGTTCACCTGGAGAAAATGGCCACTTCGGAGGGTGAACTCTACGGTATTATACCGCATTGAAGTCCCTCCCCTCCCCAAACCCCACCCTCCTCAGGCTCCACCCCCCCAAATTGCAAGTGATTTCCATCCCAGCCTGGAGCTAGCAACCCCATTAACCCCTTGTGCATATAGCAATTTTGTTCTTGTTCAGTCGCACAGTCGAGTCCGACTCTTCGCGACCCCATGGACCAGATCGCGCCAGGCCTTCCTGTCTTCCGCCGTCCTCTGAAGTTTGCTCAATTTCATGTTCGTTGCGTCTATGACACTGTCTAACCATCTCATCCTTTGCCGTCCCCGTCTTCTTTGACCTTCAGTCTTTCCCAGCATCAGGGTCTTCTCCAGTGAGTGCTCCCTTCTCATTTGCCCCTTTGCAAATGCTTCCCCCTCTTCAGATTGTCTTTTCCCAAATTGGGTTTATTCTGCTTTTGGAGCTTGGGTGTGGGAAAGATAAAATGACTTGGGAAGCATTGGCAGGGAAGAATTAGTGGGGAGAAGGCAGGGTTCGAATTCTCCTCCTGCTGATTCTCTGCCTTTACAGTAAAACCTCATATTTCCTTTAGCCTGCATAAATCTGTCCTCAGCTGGAAACCACATGGCCAGATAGGAAAGGGAATGCTTAATACAGGAAAATATCCATCAACAAAGTAAAACATTCCTCTCCGCTGCTAATTTGAGCAGGGCCATGCCAAAATGGTCAGGCATTGTCAAAGTAAGTGTACACACACTGATCCATGAATTAACTCCCATTTTCTCCTGATTTGTCCCAATGCATAGTTGGTGTTGGGTTAGAAATTGACTCTCCCACAACCTTTTCATTGCATAATTGAAGCAGAACATGATGCAATGCTGGCCTTTTATGACAACGGAATGACCCACAATTCCCACCTTCATTTAAACTCATTGCACAGGAAACATTAACAGAGCTTCTGAGAAAGACAGCCCGCATGACAAATATCCAGGAATAATTTGGCAGTACCCATGGCTTTCTGGAAGGCAATAACTAGGGCCATGCCAGGTTCCAGTGGGCCACCCCCAGCTCCTCTTTCCTGCTACTGTTCCAGGATCCCCATTTCCCCACAACCCCCAAGACTCCCACCAGCCCTTGAAGAATGCAAACATAAGGATGAATTGCCTGTGAGACTGGTTAGAGTGGGGGGTGGGGACAGAGAGAGAATGTGGTCCAAGGTCAACCAGTGAACTTCAGGGTAAGCGTGGATTTGAAATCAAGTCTCCCAAGCTCCATTCCACCACTCTAACCACTATATCTCACTAGCACTATCCAGATGGATACTGCCAACTACCTTGCATAGCTAATGATGACCGTCATTTCTTCAAGGATCTTTGTTCCTTTCTCACTTGCATGGATTTGTAGCTTTGGGTGGAAAATAGATCCTGGAATTATCAGGAGAAATACCTGATGTTTCTGAGAAATGTTTGTGCCAAGTACTGGGTAGGGCAGAAGGAAATAACACACCCCTGGTAGCTCCATTTGCTAGGCTGCAGTTGTAAATCTTTGGATTTCTGCCTTTGAAATGATAACAAAAATGCTTACTTCCTGTATGGATTTATGTCAACAGAAATTCTAGATACAGATCTTAATGTCTTTCATGAATGAAAACAAATGGATCATAAAACTGCACAGAGGCACAAATGAGAGTCTCATGCATGCTTTCTAAAGCACATCACTACAAACCCCGAATGACAATATCTTATATAGAACAGAGTGCTAGCAGAATATCATGAGCGCTACAAGCAGTCACAAACATAGGGAAACACAACATGAATGGAAAATTAAGCAAGAAGTTCAACTGTTGGTAGTAGCGTTGCTAACCTCCCAGTGGTGGCTGGAGAGCCAGTTTGGTGTAGTGGTTAGGAGTGCGGACTCTGATCTGGGAGAACCAGGTTTGATTCCCCACCCCTCCACAGGCAGCTGCTGGTGTAACCTTGGGTCAGTCATAAGTTCTTTCAGAGCTGTTATCTCAAGGGCAGTTCTCAAGAGAGCTCTCTCAGCCCCACCTACCTAACAGGGTGTCTGTTGTGGGGAGGGGAAGGGAAGGAGATTGTAAGCCACTCTGAGACTCCTTTAGGGCTGCCAAGTGGGCCCGGGGGGGCGGGGAAACCTTCGCTATGGAGGCCCGATTTCCACCGCCGCCGAATCGGGCCCCGGGGGGAACTCCGCCCCCCGAAGCACAGCGTGGCTCATGTTGGGGGCGTGGCCCAGATCGTCGGAGGGAAAACTCTATGGTTTTCCCTCCGACGAGCTGGCCACGCCCTCAACGTGAGCGACGTAGCACGCGTCACCGAGGAGCTCCCGGAGCCCAGCGAGGCTCCCCCGCCGGGAAAGGTAAGAAGACTTGGCAACCCTAGACTCCTTTGGGTAGTGAAGGATGGGGTATAAATCCAATCTCCTCCTCCTCCTATTACAACTGATTTTCAGGCGACAGAGATGGAACAAAATGGCCGCTACCAGTAGTACCACTCCAGTTGCCTCCTTCAGTAACAAGTTCCAAGACTGAGGGAGTGCTGCAGATTTTGAAGCTTCTTCGAGGCAGTGGCATGCAACTCATATTCTGAGATCACCTGATTCCCAGGACCAAAAGGATTCTGGGTTGTGGAGCTAGTATCTTGGGGTTGAGTTGTCTGCAGATCTCTTTTTAATGGCATAAAGGAGAAGGGATTAGTCCCTGACGTTGTACGTCCTCTCTGTGGTATTTGATCCTAAGGGGCTACATTAACTTAATTTGCTCTCAAAGTTATTTTTCTCTAGTTTTAATATTTTAAAAGTACCATTCCAAATGCATTCATTCTCTTGTGACTTTCATCCTATTATCACTTTCTTACTTGACAGAGCTGCGAAAGAGGATTATTTGCATGTGGTTTTTTAGCCCTGCTTTTTTGCCCAAACTAAGAAAATACTTCCATGGAATTTCTGTATTCCCTTTTCCTTTTATTATGCCATTGGGAATCCAAATTAAAGCACCGGAAATTCTTCTTCACAGTAATTGAATTATTTGAGTTAGTTAGGTAATCTTAGAATTAGAGCCAAGTTTAGCATGCAGAAAGAGCCTTTCTTCCGCTGTACTATTTCATATCTTAGACCTTTTCCCCATCTGATAAACCTGTCTGTACATGAAAAGCTAACTCGCAAGAGGCAAGAGTGTTGGCCTGACTTCTTCCCTTGGCACGCGACTTCTTAGTGTATGAGGAGATAATGACATGGGATTGCATGTGACTGCCCCCCACCTATTTACTTATTTATTTCCTTCGTTTATAGGGTATAAATGCTTCCCAATGAGACCCAAAGCAGCTTCCATTGTTGCCCTTGCTTCCATTTTATCCTCACAACAACAAGCCCGTGAGGTAGGTCAAGTTGTGTAACTGGCCCAGGGTCATTCAGGGTCACTCTTCCATGGAAGAGTGAGGATTTGTACCTGGATCTTCCAGGTCCTAATCTAACACTCTGACTGCTGCCCTAACAGTAGAGTTTGCGCAGCTCTCTTTGCAGTCCAGGGGCTGGATTGGTGCGTTTAATTCTTTTCTCAATGCTTCATGTCCAAGGGGAGCTCTTATGTCTACTGAAGGACAGTACTTTCAGAAGTGTTTGGGAGAAGCGTGTAGATAATAGAATTGAGTCCCTGGGCCTTTCCCTTATTATGGGTAGGGATGTGGGCTATCACAAAGCGCTGAGGATGATCAAGAAGAAGGTAACCGATCTGGACTGTGTTAGTTAGGGTTGTCAACCTCCAGGTGGTGGCTAGAGATCTCCCGCTACTACAACTGATCTCTGGGCGACAGAGATCAGTTCATCCAGAGAAAATGGACACTTGGAAGGTAGACTCTTGTGGTATTATATCCCACTGAATTCCCTCCCCTCCCTAAATCCCACCCTCCTCAGGCTCCACCCCCAAGATCTCCAGGTACTTCCCGACCCAGATCTGGCAACCCTGAAGCATACAACTGTGTGCAAGGCTCATGTTCTATTTATGTTATAGGGATTTCCCCCCCCTGTGGACCATGCCAGTCTTGAGCAGGTATCAGCATCCTACAAAACCCTGAGTGTTGGCAGATACCAATTCAGTAACAGCTCAATCTGTTGCCAGATTTTTGCCAATAGTGATATCTTTAAGGTGCTGCTGAGATGGGTTTTAATTTGTTAAAGTTTTCTGTGAAAACTGTATGTGAGTATTGTAATATTTTATATTCTGTCATGTATTTTATTGTATAGAAATATTTTTTGTTATGCTTGACCTTTGGCCAAAAAGAGCTTATTTGTAAAAGGAAAAGGCTCTAACCACTGCACCACACTGTCTCATGACAGATACCAAGAACCACCAACCAGGGACTGTTGCTGCCCATCTGATAGGCCGGTAGTCAGTGGGCTGCCTTCTGAAGGGCAGTTCTGAAGTAATTTTCTTTTTGCACTTTTTGAAGTACCATTGTTGTGAGGAAACGGTGGCGCAAGTGGCCCCTTCAGAGGTAGGCCATGCAGAGGTAGTCCTACTTGGCAATCGATCTGTGTACTCCTCAAAAGTTTCTAGTGATGCCAGCTGTGCAAATGCAAACCATGGTGGCTTGGGTGGAACTATCTGGACTGTTTTAAGATTTTCTTTGTAAAAGTAGCTGCATGCCAGGTTCTCTTATGCTTTCTATGCACAGCTATTTGTACATATTAAGGCAGAAAATGCAAATAAAACTATGACTTTGTGCCTCCTCCATAGGATGGATAGGATGTGGTCAGTTGATAGGGAGAGAGTATAAGGGGAAGAAAGCACAGATGTCAGGAGATGATAAGGTCAAGGGTAGAAGCTGCAACCTCTTGCTCATGGGTGAGCATCTGAGCCAGATTTACAAGAGAATAAAATAATTCTGGTTGTCCAGGCTGTATGTTTGTTGCGATGCTAACATGGATCCCACAGAAATATTTACAAGGGAAATTTGATGTGCCAAAGCTAAAGAGTGATTCCCATTGTCCTCCCCCCCTACGATTCTCCTTACACATGCAAATGAGACATTAAAAGCCAAATGGAGAAATCTAGCATAAGGTAACCAATAGATAGAGTATTGGACTCTATCAGTGCCCAGAACTACCCAAGTTCAAATGGCCATGAAGCTCAGGGGAGGGGCAAGTCAGCCTCTAATCTACCTTTTTCTGAAGTTGAAAACCTTATGTGAGCTCACTGGATGAATGGAATGCTGTGTTACAAATATAAAAATAATAATACTTGACCAATAACATGCCTACCCAACCCCCCCACAAACCTGTCAATTTTAACATCTAGATCTCAGTTAATTACTCTTAGCATCCCACAATTAAGGATACAGTTACACATCACTCTCCAATTCTGACATAGTTATTTGCTTCACTGTGTTCCCTCCATGTAATTAAACCCAAGCAAATGGTGACTATATGAACTTAGCTTGTTATTCCTGTTTGGTCCTTGCATCTGTTAAAACATCTTCATTATGTTGTATGCTAATTTGCTGTTCACCGTCTGTATGTATGGACTGTTAACTTTCATATCATTGTATCTGAGGAAGTGTGCGTGCACACGAAAGCTCATATCTTGAATAAAACTTTGTTGGTCTTTAAGGTGCCACTGGACTCAGACTTTGTTCTACAATTTGATCTACTGGTATTGTAACTTGAAGCTGCTTCTTCTCTTGTCATTAACAGGCCAGCTGAGGCCTAGATGTCAAAATGACAGAACGCTTTGACTGCCACTACTGCAAAGAGTCCCTCTTTGGCAAGAAGTACATCTTGAGGGAGGAGAGTCCCTACTGCATCAAATGCTACGAGAACCTGTACTCCAACCCCTGTGAGGAATGTAAAAAGCCTATTGGCTGTGACTGTAAGGTACCCTGGACATGCATTTCATTGCTCTAATTCCTGTGTCAGCTTTTCTGCATTGGCCATTACGCTTTTTCCAAGCTAGAGGGATTTTAAAATGAAATCAGGGATGTGGTGATGGGCTCTGTTTAAATTCAGTTTAGTGTGCCGTATGTGGACTGCAACATTTTAATTGGCCTAGATACCACCGCAGTACACATCTGGTTTGTTTTCTCCTGTTACTGTGAAGAACACTGCTACCAGCCTGTGGATGTGTGCGCATGCAAATATATATGTGCAAAAATATTTTCTTAACCTTTCAGGGGGAGGACAACCCCCCCCCCCAAATCTCCTGGCCTATAAAATGTATCACCTACTTTTGGTCCCTCTAGAAAGTCTGGTTTAACAGAAATGTTGAAAGATCAGATGACAACTTTACTCTCCCAGTCCATCAATCCAAGTTGAAAGGTTCAGTTGATTAATTCCTCACTGCTTGCCTTGAGATCTGTTGAAGCTTGGCGAGGCTCAGAGGTTCTTGAATGTTGACACATACTAAGTGCCCCAGGGAGTAGGTTTTTTTTAAAAAGGTCAAAAATTAACCCTGGGAAAATATCGCTACCTTATTTCTGCTTGGCAGCTTGTGGAGTCTTTGCACATGTGTTTCTGGGATATGTTACAGGTGCCACAGGGCTGTCTCCTATGAGGTAGGTTACCCCGAGAGTGTGTGACTAGCCCAGGATCACCCAGCAAGCTTCAATAGCAGAGAGGGTTTCGAACCTGGATCTCCTAGATCCTAGTGCAATATTCTTTTTAAGTATCCAAAGGTATACTTTTATTGTTTTCTTATATTCCTAAACACAAACATAGACAACTACAACAAACAACATATAAACCAAGAGACTTATTACAGTTTGTTACTACCCCTAGTCCATCGCTTCATTATTCTCTAATATTTGTTAGTATTCTCTAATTCCATTATTATATATTACTACATACTCAAATATTATTTTGCCATATCAGCTTAATCTTTAACTCCATTCACATAGTCCCTTCCAGGTTTTTTGGAATGTCCATTTCTTCGTGCCTCTCATTTCCATAGTTAATTTATCTATCTCCTAGATCCTAGTGCAATATTCTAACCACTACGCCTACAAGAAAAGTTGTAGAAAAGGTGAAGGTGAAGAAAAGTTATTAAATGTCTCTTACAAAAGGAAGTATAAGTGTTATAAATATTGCCCTTCTGACCATAAGGCAAAGTCTGTATTTTAGCTTCCTTAATTTGTATAGAAAAGAGCTTGTTTGAGCTGGAGCTAAAGGTCTGTGTACAAAACAAATTGACAGAGAAAGATCACTGCCTTTCCCTTTCCCAGCAGCTCCTTTTGCCCCCTGAAAGGCCATTACTGAAGGCTGAGAAGCCTTCCTGACCAGCATGCCACATAGTGTGGGGAGGAAGATGCAGGCAGAAAAGGTAACAAAAAAGCACACAGGAGCGACTTCACCTGCTTTTCTGTCCTTGCTGCCTGGCATTTTGTTCCAAAGGCTCCCCAACTCTAAGTGGTAGCTATTCATAAGGCACAGGGTGGGAAAAGGAGAAGGCGGGGAATACACGCCCCTGTAGACTCTTTCCAGACTCCTCCAGGTCCAATCCAATGGTGTCAGCTGCCATAATTATTTAATCAAATAACATTTAAAATCAAATAACTTAAAAAAAAATCTTCAGTCTACTAATATTCTCATAAGTCTTTTAGCATTTCAGAGATAAAAAAGCATGAACAGCTTTTACTTTAAACGCAATTGTAAAAAAACCCCAACCTTCTAGTAGGCAACGTACGTATTCATAGTAACTTTTGTTGACAGCATCAGCCTTGGCTCTGCTGGAAGAAACTTCCCTTGAGTGCTGTGTTGATACCTGAGCCTGAGTTACCTTGCACTGGGGCATTAATGATCATGCGTTCAATAAGGCTTTTGCATATAACGGCAAACAGATTTTAGAAGACACACATGCCAAAACAATGTCCAACAGACTGCATATGCAGTGTGGAAATCTGTCATTTACAATGCAGTCTTAAGCAGAGTTACACCCTCCTTCACCCTTTCAAATCCACTGAAGCCAATGAATTTTGTTGTTGTTGTTGTTCCGCACAGTCGAGTCCCGACTTCACGACCCCATGTGAATTTACAAAGGTATAAATCTACTTAGAACTGGACAGTTAGAAGCCATGCCGTTTAAGAGAATAATTACACTATCCCCCCCCCCCCATAACTCATGGACTCTCAAACTGCTTTGCAGATCGTTCATATCGCTGCTTTTCTGTATAGTACTAAGTGCTACATTGACATCAACTATACTCAAATGCAAGATTTAACGTTCTGTCTGCTCCAAAAAAATCTTTACAACAGGGTGGTTTTAAGACCATGGTTTTTCAGCTTGCTTAGTAGAGAGCACTTCAAAAATCTATCCAATCCATCTATAACATACATTTTATGTTATAGTCTGTATACTCCCAGAGCTGTTTTTGAAAGAAAACCTGGACTGCTACTCTAAACTGAGAAACAAAGTTAAGATTTATCTTTTGCGCTGTGCTACATTAACCTTGGCAGCTCATAAAAAGTCAATACACATTTTTGCCATTGATTTCTGTCCTGCTGCATTCAGTATAATTATTACTCTGGATTTTGACTAAATTGAACTTTTGGTCACTATTATTGCTGATTACCTTTGTATTACTGGGCCTATGAAATATTGGGGGCCTTGGTTTTGGCTGCAATTTAATGTTTAACACAATAAGCATTTATAAACCACATTTCAAGTATTCATGGGTCTTCATATACATTGTCTTAGTAAGTCCTTCCAAGAGTTCAGGCAATTCATTCAGCATGCTTTGTGGTTTGGGATTTCTACAGGATCTGTCCTACAAGGACCGGCACTGGCATGAAACCTGTTTCCACTGTTTCCAGTGCAAGAACTCCCTGGTGGACAAGCCTTTCGCTGCTAAAGAAGACCATCTACTCTGTACTGAATGCTACTCTAATGAGTACTCTTCCAAGTGTAGTGAGTGCAAGAAGACCATCATGCCAGGTTAGGACTTGAATGTTTTGTGGTTAAGGGTAAACTTCAGGTAACCTCCTCCAAAGCCTCCAGGAACCAATGGGAAGAACTTCTGGGATTCCGTATCCCTCTGACATTCCACAGAAGAACAAGGGGACATGTCCAAGTCACACATCAAGGATTATTGATCAAGCTCCTCTCCCAAATCCATATTGCTGAAGACTCTACTCTGCTATGTGCTTGTTTTAGAAAACATAAATGCTGCCTTTCCAGAGACCTATTCAAGGCAATGTATGCTATATTCTTATCTTGTGCAATACCCCATCTTAGTAACCTCAAAGGATAATACTAGCTACTCAGCTCTAGTAATATTTAAGCAAGGCAAGCCCCAAAGGCAAACAAATAGGTACAAAATAAAACAGTGAGTTACAAAACAGTTTACTATAACTTACGGAGACAGAACTCACTTGAGGCAGGCAATATTCTCCATAGTGTTTTTTATATTAAAGACTATTTTTTAAATTAAGGAATATTTGTATACTACTGGAAGAAGTGGCCAAAGTTGAGAATACAACATTTGTTGTTGTAAGAAGCCAAAGCTCCCACCACCACACACCCCACCAGCTTACTCACCAGACTGTCACTGTTTCCTTCTCATGGTGACTGAGAAGCTTTTAAAGTGTGACTATTCATAGCTAGCGTGATATCAGAATGCAAGCAGTTAAGTGACTCAGGGTGCGTTCAGACAGGTCTTTAGATCCACGCGAGGCACAGGTGCCTCATGGATTTAAATGTAATGTCTAGACATCAACATCTGGGAAACGTCTGTCTTCTGTGAGCATCCCATTTTGCCGCGCTTAGTAGCCGTACCAAATAGATCCTACTTTAAATCCACCATTGTACCACCAACGCCCCATGATTTTTGTATATGGCCATCATGACGCGGGCATCTCGGGTGAGAACGGGACGTTTTAGGGGACGGCCATCTTGTTCTTAGAAACTTTAAACTTCGGAATTGGTTTAGAGGAGCACCAAAATTGTTTATTAATTGTGATGTATTTTTAACATTTTGTATGTGTCATTGTTTTATGGGCGATACGCCTTGTTAGCCGCCCTGAGCCTTTGGGGAGGGCGGGATAGAAATGTAAATAATAAACAAATAAATCTAGAGTTTTTGGTTCCGATGGGCCACTGATGTCAGACCATCCTGAACGGGTGCCATTTTTAAAAAATCTTGATTCTGCACATGCACGAATAACCAAGGATGTAATATCATGCCTATGTGCATGCACAAACTTTTGTTTTTTTTAAAAAGCCACCGTGCACACGCCTCATTCAGTGGATGCCGTCTAGACAATCCACAGTGGAAGCAGTGTGCGGTAAGGAGATTCCCCTGGGGGATGTCTGGTCATGCGAGGATGGATTAAAAAGATCGGGATCAAATTTGAGCCGGCATACTGGTGGGATTAGCTGTCCGTCTGAACGCACCCTCAGAAAGGGCAAGAAATCAGCCCTTTCTGCAGTGTTAAAACTGATGGTGAAGAGCATTGATTCATTCAGGTTTTGCTGTCCCCAAAGCTCCCTAGACATCCTGAGTCCTGGCTTCAAAGCAGCGGGCCAATTAAACATGCTTTGATCTTTGTTACCGGAGAGGATGAAATAGCTTGGAGATGTGACTGTTTTTACTGGCAGATTCTTAAGTGCCGGGCTGTTGTTTTTTTTTGTTTAAGTTTTTAGGTCAGGAAGCTAGTGTGTAACCAGCTGGTGATCCCCGGTAAGAAAAGAAAAGCGTTTTGAATTGGCTTTCATCTCAATTATCTTCAGATTAATTTTTATGCTTGATGAGCCATGGCATTAAAATTAGAAGGGTTTTTGTTACATGATAGGAAAATATAAACCAATATTACGCAAGAGCATGCAAAGCAGATGGCCCTAAATCGGTCACAGTTCTGCAACTGACAGAGGGTCTTTGATTATCCCCATCCCACCGTGCCCCACAGTAAAAAAGCAGACATCCCCAGCTGCACGTAGATATCACATTAACGTGCTTATTGTGAACCACAGGGACCTGATTCAGGGCTTAGATAAAACTGCGCACCCTGAAGAATGTAAACAAAACTTCAGCACTGAATGAAAACTTGTGCTACAGGACCAGGCAGTAGGTGATGTGAATGGCCTTACCCTGAGACCCACTGCTAGTCTGACTCAGGACAGTAGCCAGGATTTTTGACTTGGGGAGGCACTTAAATAAGTTGGGGGGCACCCACACACACAGGCTGTGTCAGGAGCGAAGAGAGTAAAAGTAAAAAAACACCAGAGAGATGAGGGCGCCGGCAGGCAGGGTGACAGCTTGGCTTGGTGCGGCTGTGACACACAAAAAAAATAAAGTAAACCAGCTGAATGGGAAGTTGGGAGGCCTGGGTGGTAAGTCGGTGGGGGGGGGGGCAGCACCAAGGTGTCCCACAGCTACAGGCCTGGTCTGACTAGACAATATTGACACTGATAGACCGATGGTCAGATTTAGTATAAGGCACCTCTGTGTGCGCGTGAGTATCCACCACAAGATGAAGTAGGAATTGGGGGGGTGTCAAACTCATTTGTTATGAGGGCCAGATCTGACATAATTGAGACCTTGTTGGGCTGGGCCATGTGTGTCATAAAAGGTAATGCCAGGTAGCAGAGAGATAAACTTTATAAAGGACACAGACAAACACAATTAAATATTTCTTTAACTTTAAATAACACATTTCCAGGGAGTTCGACACCCCTGCTTAGCTGTTATTACAAAGATGGTATCAGCTAATGAGAGGAACATTTCCATTCACTTCCCTCAGAAATACTAATTTCTCCCCCCGCCCCCCGAGTTTGAACAGGTCTTGCTATAAATAAGAAACCCAAGGGCATGATGTAGGTACCAGGTGCCACATGAATAGTGTAGTCCTATGCAGTTACTCTAAGTCTTGCCTAAATCCAGTGAAAGCAATCAGTCTAGACTGTAGAAACTCTACATAGGATTGCACTGTGTTGACTTGTCCAGAGCTGTACAAGGAGTAGAAAGAAAAATTATACTGTACCAGAAAAATTGCATGATTTCAAAAATTACAGATAACATACACAAAGATGCATTGAAGTCTGTCTACAGCAAAAACAGTGGTGCACGCACATGGTACACAGAGCAGTAACAGTAATTACTAATACAACATTAGAGTCCAGTGGCACCTTTAAGACCAACAAAGTTTTATTCAAGGTATGAGCTTTCATGTGCATGCACATGTCGTCAGACAATGAAATGGAATTACATATCATAGTTGTATATATAGGAGTGGTTTGCTAAATTAGCATGCAAAATTGGATGCTTTTTTTAACAGATCCAAAAGAATGACAAGCTTAGTTCTGTTTTGGTTCAACGGGGGGGGGGAACAACATAGGTAATAAATATATTAGAACTAGTTATGCCAATAAAGGTTTATTTATGTGTGTGTATATTAGAACTAGAGACTGATGTGTGAGAATCCCGTCATAAGAACATAAGAGAAGTCAATGTTGGATCAGGCCAATGGCCCATCCAGTCCATCTCAAGGGTATCACTATATATACTCCCTCCCCCCCAGCTCATTTCCTCCAGGCTTCCAACTCTTCTATTACAGCTAAAAGCTGTAGTAACACCCAGGAGGAGGATGGCGGGGCAGAATGTTCAGGGACAGCCAGATGATTATTGTTCTTGGGAAGAGGCTGCCTGGTGAAGCAAACAGAAACTTGTCTTCCATCAAGAGCTGACGTAATGGGCAACAGAAATAAAAATGGAAACATGGAAAAGAGTATAATGTGCCTGGCAGTGTGGGAAATGCATGAAAGGCATGGGACAAGCTAAAAATACTAGAAAAACAGAACTGGATTTTCAAAAACTGATCATAAAAACTCTGAGATATGCAATTAAAAAATAGGAATTGTGGAAGAGACTAAAAGGAAACCAGAACGTGGGGAAAGAAAGGCCATATCAAGACTGATCCCATTAGGCCATAAAATATTCTCACAGCTGTTTCCTTTACAAGAGACTGTTGGTTCATTCCAACATTATTATTCTACCATAAAACTCATCAGTTTGTATTTCAGGAATAAGGAACCTCAGGTTCTGAGGACGATGAGAGATGTATGGTATGGTGTTACTGTATCAGTGATCTCAACCCAAACATCTGCTAACTGCCCAGGTTCTCATTACGTATTAACAGAAAGGTGGAGTGTGGTTTTTAACTCCCTTTCTCCCCTATAATACCATGAAAAATAAGCTAAGTCAAATTAGTAAGCCATTTAAGTACAAAGCAAGTAGGGTGGAATTTTATTCTGTGCTCTTCTCTTAGGAACTCGCAAGATGGAATATAAAGGAAGCAGCTGGCACGAGACCTGTTTTATCTGCCATCGATGCCAACAACCAATAGGGACAAAGAGTTTCATTCCCAAAGACAATCAGAATTTCTGCGTGCCGTGCTATGAGAAGCAGTTTGCCATGCAATGCGTCCAGTGCAAGAAGGTATTACTACTGTCCATTGCCTTTCTCAATGTTACCTTTTTACCATTGCTTTGCGATGAAATGCGTAATCGGTAGCCAAAGGTCAACACTCCCGATTCAGAAATATGTGACCTTTTAGGTCTGTCCAATTCTGTGAGGGCAACATTTAAGATGCGGCAGACTGATGAAATGCTGAACTCTATCAAAATGGCAAATATTGCACATTTCAGGTCCTTGCAGTCAAGAAATTCTTGTAAACTACAGGTAATGGGAAGGGAGTCATCATAAAAGTCACCCGCCAAAGAGATTCCTAATCCGCAAAGCCAGGATGGGAAGGATGAAAGGAAGCATTTGCCCTCGGGAAGGATGGAACTGTAAAAAGAGAGCCCAATTTTGAATAAAGCATGATGGGGGGAGGGTTGCCATTTAAGGAAGGGAAAGGTCAAAGGCCCCCACACCATCTAGGTTTCAGACCTGGAATTATTCTTCAGATCCTGTACCTTTCTGTTTTTGAGGACATAGGAAAAGCAAGCCAAAACTTCCCGAAAAACAGCTCAGTTTGGTGTACTTGGCTCTCCCTTCCCCACTGTATCCTCCCAACAACTGTGAGGCTGGTTAGGCTGAGGGAGATACTATCCCAGGATCATCCAGTGAGTGTCGTAACAGAGTAGGGTTTCAAACATGAATCTCTCTAGTCCTAATCTGACGCTCTCATAAAGACAACTACAATGCCACAACACGGTGTACAAGCTTCGCATAGTATTTACTGTGTGTCTTTTGGCTGGTTCTAATAAAAGGTACCACTTTGCTTTCGGATTCTGCTTTAGACCAGAGTGGCTGCCCTCAGTAAGCAAGACTTTCAACAGTCTAATATTGAATGTATGCAAGAGCAGGCCTCTGGAGCCTGCTAGGCATCTACTACAACCTGACGTGGCATTTCTGTGAGCAAGCTTATAAAATGGAAATTACAGCTGAAAATGCATACTTTCCCCTACAGCACTATCAGCAAAGAAAGGCAAGGTCTAAATGCAGTAAATGAATAAAAAGAAGTAAGACTTCTCACCTAAAATATCACCACCTGTTTGCCGCTTCTTCCTCCTCAAACATTTGTGAGGTGAAAGCAAAGCGGGGCAGGGGACTCAGACCACTCTTTTCTTCTACTGCTGATTTAACAGCCCATCACTACAGGAGGGATTACTTACCGGGAGCAGCCATGGCACAAGGAGTGTTTTGTGTGTACCGGATGCAAGAAACAGCTGTCTGGGCAACGCTTTACTTCCCGGGATGAGTTTGCCTATTGTCTGAACTGCTTCTGCAGCCTCTATGCTAAAAAGTGCGCAGGGTGCACCAATCCGATAAGTGGTAAGTTATCTCGCTACCATTTAGTTCAGAGACCGACAACAATTAACCCAACTCATCTGTCCATCCCCCCCCCCCCCCCCCCCATGCAAATAATTTCCAGGGAGAATGTGGTAATACAACCAAGGGTTGCAGTTCACCTTGTGCATAACAGAGCTTCAGTTACAACCAGAGGAACACAGAACACACACTGCTGTGGGAAAGAGCGAGAGAGATAAAAATGCAAGGGTACAAACAATGCAAATATCTGGCTGGACCCAAATAAACATGAGCAGAAACTGCACTAGATGTGTTCTCATACACAAGAATTTGTACATTACTGTAACAAAGATGCTCGTGCTTCTGCTTTCATAAGGCCCAAAGAGGCAGATAATCTTCAGACGTTTCACTTTTCTTGTGCCATGCTCCCCCATGAGGTGTGAAACAGCTCTTTCGCAAGATAAAGGCCCCTGCCACACGTGGAAGGCTGCCTAAGGGTCCAGCCCTTCAAGTGCACATGTTGTTTCTTGAGGAAAATTAATTGCTGGAAGAGATACAGGGATGGATCATACAACACATGAATGCAAAGAGGTCACAGAATGGATCTCTTCCACATTGCTCTTCGTCCCCAGTTGCCCCGCCTTCCCTTCCCAATTCAAAAAGTGCTCCTGTGGGTTCCGGGGGTTTGGAAAGACTGGGATGAAATGCTGGAAGCAGCAGCAAAGGGAAATTGGGGAAAATTGCCCCTGGGCCTAGACTTATCTTTTGCTCTTTCACAGATGAGCTCATGGAAGGCAGGAGATGGTCCACAGAGATACGTTGAGGTTTAATATCTTCAGTGCTTGGATCTGGTGCCATTCTGTTGGCACACAGCAGCTTCTGGGGCGGATCAGCTTTTTTGTGTATGGAGGAGAGGGCATTTTTTTTGCCAATCCCCCTCCCCCTTCTGCTGCCTTCCAATTGGCCATCCACATGGTTCATTCAGGTCTCCTGATCTCTCCACAGCAGCTTCTTAATGCCTCGTTTGCTTTTACAGGGCTTGGAGGAACCAAGTACATCTCCTTTGAGGAACGCCAGTGGCACAACGATTGCTTCAACTGTAAGAAGTGCTCCCTGTCCTTAGTCGGCCGTGGCTTCCTCACAGAGAGGGATGACATCCTGTGCCCGGAGTGTGGGAAAGATATATAAGACTGCCAAAGTGGAGTAAAAATAGGCTGCGTGTGTCTTCTGAAATAAGTATTGACAGTGTGTACGGACTTTGAGCAGAAGTGAGAAATGTAGTGTCCTGTTTTTCAACATCATATATTCTCCGCAGTTAACTTTTTTTATTTTCGAGCTTGTGGAAATGCACTGGAGGAGAAAAGGGGGAGGGGCCTCAGGTGATTTCGACATCCACTGTTTAACGGTTAAGTCAGGATCAGTCGAAACACCAGGATGTGTTCAGATATTACTAAAAGAAGTTCCTCTTTTCAGGGGTTTTCATCCTAAAACTATGTATGAGTTTTGAAGAAGGGGCTTTGGGACGGATTACAGGAACGGCTGTTTAGTGTTGATAGACTGAGGGCCAATATTTATGATGTGTGAGCTGGCAAACATGTAAGTGATTCTATGTTGGGTACGTAGAGGAGATCATTAATAGGAAGATTCGTGGTCACGCCTTAAAATAAGGAATTAGAGCTTCAGTTCTGTGTATATGAACAGTGGAGTAGGTCCATTAAACGTACAAAGGGCCAGACTGCACGAGTTTTAAATAAATGTACGTAACATACATTATTGCACATATCACAGGATCATCGCACAATCGTACATCATCTTGTTCCAGTTTTTAAAATTTCATTGCACCTTGTATTTTATGAAGTAATAAATTTCTAACACAAGTCTGCAGTATTTTGGTCAACTTTTTAACATCTTAAAAATTTACATTTAATACGAACACTCTGGATATAAACCCTACCTGCACTCCCTGTATCAGGAAACAATAAATGGAGGCTCAAAGGAAAGGATACTCCATCTGGGATTAAGGCAGAATAAGAGGAAACTGTGCTTACAGGAGTTCATTCTTCCCTCAGCCACTAGGCAATATTACCCATTTTGGCTTCCATTGACTCTTTTACCTACAGCATCATCACATGAGTTCACTTCCAGCTTTATTTAATACTACATATTTTTCTTCTGCCTTTACTCCTTTAAGGCACCTGTGTCTGTGCCAGAAATACAGTTGAACAATTATTATTTTTATTTTCAAATAGAGGCTTACAGTTATTTTTTCTTGTTTACCTCAGGTGGCTAAGGCAGACCTTGACACCCACTCCACCTTACCCAATCAAGTCTACCACATCCTGAGATACTTTTTTCCTTCACACACAGACCCATTTTTGTTCGGTTTTAACACCCACCTATGGGAATATTTTGGCCAATCCAACTGCATGATTTATGGAGTTCTCTTTTGACAAATGTGGCTATCTGCAATCTCCAGTAAAAAAGGGAGAAACCAGTAGGTTTCCAATAGCAACAGCTTTGCAGCAAAATCATTTCTTAAAAAAAAGCACCGCACAGCTGTGCAAGTATTTTGACTATTCAAATGTCAAAAATTTTCCTTCCTCTTCTGAAAGATTAGTTAAGGATATAGAATACTACCAAATACATTAGAACTTCAAATATTTGCTGTAGACCCCCGACTCCTGACAGGAAGGCATTTGGGGCTACAAGGGGGAAGTGAGAGTTGCAGCAGTGTGTTAAAACTCTTTTGTCCACAGCAATGTGCCAGTGCACCAAGTCCAGGGAGTGGATCACATGCCCTCCTCTCTTTGGGTAACCCAGGGAGAACCACCAGGGCCTGAAATGAACACTGTTACACATGACAATGTGTTTGGACACCACAGTCCTTCTTTCCTAGCTAATGAATAAGCTACTCAGGAGTGGGATCTGTTTTTCTTGTTTGAATCCCACTCCAAGTAGTCAGCCTCTGCTGTCAGATGATCGTTTCAAACCTGGAAAACACACTAAATATGGTTAAACACACTTGGCACTCATATTTTAACTCTTGTCCAAATTGATCAAGAGGTCCACTTTATCCAGACATTTTAGCTCAGCATTTTAAAATATGGGCTAGGTTCCAACAACCAAACTAAATCAAAACAAACCCCCAAAAGAATGCAACTTAGTATGTGCACACCAATGTGGTTTGGGGCTTTTCTTGAATGGCAGTCTTGAAAATGAAACACCCCCCCCCCCCAAGACCCCCCCCCCCCAAGATATTATTGAGTATGATGGTCTCCTGAGGGAACTACAAACAAAACAAAATCTGAGCACATCTAAATAGCTCTTTGGATCCTAGCCATCATTTTAATTTTTTTGCATGCCTTGGTCATAGAACATATTCTGTTTTACAAAGACGGTGCTAATCATAACCCACATTTAATTCTCTCAAGATGGTATAGAAAAAAATCTCAAGTGTTAATAATAATAATGGCCTGGAGCCTGCCTAGATTTTTGCAGACTAAAGCAGAGGGAGATTTTTGCTAATCCCTCTGGAGGAGACCTCAAACCCATACTCCCCAAGCAATTCCTGGGGATCCCATAGGAGAGGTGTTTTGGAGGGGGGTGTTTGGGGGAGAAATCAGCAACAGTCCTCCATGAAACCACTGAAATCTAGGCAAGACCTAACCCAATGTTAGTTTTATCAGGCAAGAAAATATGTTTTGGGAAGAACTATGGAAACATTTCTGGGTATACACTGTTTTCTATACAACGAAGTACAATATCTATATTAACCACTGCAGCATTTAAACACAAGGCTTTTTAAAAATGCATACAAAATAGAGTACCATGCAAAGTGACATCCGCATCCAAGATTAAACACTGAAGCAGTCATTCTGTGCATATTTCCCTATGAGTTATACTTACCATAAAAGACACTGATCACATACCACTGTTACAGAGGAACTGGGTATTGAACAAATGTGCAGCCTTGTGAGGAGAACCTTGAATCTGTTTATGGAGCATGCCATACAATAAATGAACTCTTTGGGGTTTCAATGGTCGTAGAGCGCAGTACCTCTGCACTGGATTGTCCTCTAATGTGTTTTATATAAGGTGTTCTACACGGAATGTGTACTACAAACCACAGTCTCTCACCTATAACTACCAAAGAGTTAGCTTTTGTGTAACCATAACACAGAACATAGCTCTTGGGAATTCAAAGCAATACACCAACACCGAACACATATATTCATTTGTCAAGCAAATATGGTCCCTTATCCATGTGTTATGAGAACGCTTTTCAATCACAGTTTGGAAATCTACAAAAGCATAACTACACTGATCACGAAGTATAATAAATATGATGAATTCCCCTGTTGGTCAAACTGCTTTGTATTAGTGATTAGCTTCATGCTGGCCTCATTAGCAGTCACTCTGCCTCCATTCTAAGTGGTGTTGCAACTTAGGCTGGTTTCAAGTGCCAGTAGCAGGGTGGCCACCCAGGAAAATGCTTTAATATACTTACTTACTTCCCATCGGGACCCACAGGAGCAAGCCATAGGGTCTCAAGGCAGTGCAAATATAGGACACAACAGGCTATTTAATAAATCCCTCTTGCAAGTCATAATATGTATTACATCATAATACGTATTACATAATCTGTATGTAATGCATTACCTCAACCACACAGATTCCTCCCAGCAGAACCATTCAGGTATCATAACATGAAACTACCTTGTTTCTTCTCCGGTCCCAGCTCCTCTTCCGCATCCAAAGCAGATCGGGAAGAACTCTAGCCTCTTCCTTTTTCCAGAGTTGTTCCTTTTCCAGAGGAGTGCATCTTGTAAACCATTCTGTTTGTGAAATGTCCAAGAGAAGTATAGTTTCCTCCCAGGAATCCTTGAAACATGAGGTTAAACAAGATGCTTGCCGGCGACGCAGGCCGAAACCTCGCATGCAGCACTGAAAGCAAAGATGTATCAAAGGATGCAGGGGCTGAATATGGCCGTAAGAAAGCAGAGAACCGGGGAGCTGCATTTATTTTCCAGAAAGCTCTGCTAGGTGTATTAGGGAAAGCACCAGCAGCCAAACGAGGGGAGGCATCTCCAAATGGAATTCACACAAACAGCCTTCATCACAGAAAAGAAGCTTCTGGACCAGGGCACAACTTGAGACATCAGTCTGCAGGGGGAGAAGATCCCAGTTGTAGGGAAAATCCACGAAAAGAACAAATTAATATTTGTGTCCAGCAGGATAAACAAAACTCTTATGGGTCAGATGGTAGCTCAAGATGTGTATCTGTCATTTCAAGATCAGAAAGAGAAGCAGAATTGAAACTGGAATCCAGGTCTCAGAAAGCTAGTGTAGAAGAAGGAAACTACAGTTCTAACCGCAGTGAAAAAGAGGATGCCAGGTCAGGATGCAGCTCCAGGCATGCCCCTGGAACACTGAGACGTGAAGATGAACCAGAGCTTACACGAGAACTGAAAAACCAGAGTAGCCCAGCAAGAGAGGACATTAATACCTCTGTTGGACAGAATAAAAAAAAACTTCGCAGATTTAACAGCAGTTCTGAAGATGTGGCTAACTTTTCAAGACCTGAAGGCGAGCAAAAACATAAACAAGTATCAAACAAGCAGCAAAGTAAAATTGCTGGAGAAACTGATTGCACCAGACTGAGCAGAAAAGAATCTTGGACACCTGAAAGCCACTCCAGGCGTGTCTCTGAAAGTGCAAGACGTGAAGGCAAAGAAGTGTTCAAGCATGGAAGCAGCCATCAGAAAATGGCTGCGAAAGAATCCGGTCCTTCCGCAAAGCAGAAAAACGTGGTGAAGGAACAGTGTACTGCCCCCAGCTTGGTTGACATACACAGTGAAACTAAAACTCGGTTTGAGAATTTCCAGAGGACAGTTCTCTTTGAACCTTCTTCAAAACTCGCATTTTTGGATGAACATGATTCAGACGTAGACCAAAAGTATACAGAGCAAGGGGAAAAGCCTTCAGAGAGAAATGACTGGTCTGATGTGAAGGATACAGAACCATGGGCTTTCTTCTCACAGGATTCCACCCAGAATCACAATACTTCCGAAAGAAAAGACACTTCAGCATTGGCCACAGAGTTCATAATGTGTCCTCCTCAGCTGTACGGCTATAAGATGAAAGACTATGCAAAATATTGGATAAGGCCAGAATATTGTAGTCCTATTTCAAGCCCCTGTGAAGATACTTCATTTCACAGTTCGTATTCCAGTCATTTTATAGTTCTATTCTAGTCTGTGACATTTCTTTAGATACCTCAGTTGCTATTTCACCAAATGCCTCAAAGGATAAAGAACCTTCACTGGAAGATGTGCATGGTAGGCCACGTTCACTTGGTTCTTCACTGGTCTGTGAGAAAAAAGGCAGAGAGTGAAGTATGGATGTGGGACACCATGCATTCCACACCCAGGAATTGGTCTGCACACAGTGAGAGAACTTGCCTCCCTCAAGGAAGTGCCGTCATCCATGGGGTTGGCTGTTCTAAGATGATACACCCCAAAAAAGGGACTTATAGGAAAGCGCAAGACAGCATGGAAAAGAGCTGCTGCATGAATGCTGGTTTGAAGTAACAGAGGCTCTTAAAGTGATTATTCTGTAATGCAGATGGATATTTGGGGTTCACAGTGCTGTAGATAAGCCTGGATCTATGGAGATGTCTGAAAAGGGTAAGATTCCAAGTGCTTAGAAGAAAAGGGTCCCACCTTGATCTTATTTGTTGACTTATTGATTTTAGTCAAAAGTGACTTTCCTTGTAATTTACCCATCCTTAGAGAAAATAAAGAACACAGTATTGGCTTTTTAATTTGTGTTTCAATTTTATAACAGAACATTTTATAAGGTCAGCCTCCATTACATAGGACAAACCCAAGTATGACTGATGTAGAGCAGAGGCTTAGCCTCTTCACAAAAGAAATTGTGCTTTTAAGTCATAAAGGCCATATTGGAGTGTTTCTCTTAGAACAAACCACCAAGTCATTGCCATAACATGCCTCCTTTGCTGTTCACCACAGTTAAAAGACTTTTTCTTCTGCTAGTGTGTATGTAGCAATATCCTTAATGGAGTAATGAAGTGCATTTCCTGTATATGATAGCTGAAATTTTTAAAATCTGTAAGCAAAATGCATCTTCTCAAACACTGAAAATTGTGGCAAAAACTTATTTTTAAAGAGAACTGAGACTGTGGATACTGATTAAGGAGCTAATGGTGGAAGACCTTGTGATGGGGAATGCTAGATGCATGGAAAATTAGTGAAAATAGAAATATCAAGATTCCCATGTAAAACCCTGGGTAATTTTAGTTACTTTTTATTAGACTAGTTCTAACCTCTTCAATTGATTTATGTGATAAGGAAAAAATATATAATTTGTATATATAAATTTTTTATATATAATTGATTTTAAGTATTGTTTAGACTTTAAAGAGCTTATTTGCAACGTTAATTTTTAATAAATATTGGTACACTTTGTTTATATAACAGATTCCTGTCAGTGAGGCAACTAATTAAAACCTTGTAGTCATTTACATTGAAAACAAGTAGTGTTCTCTAACTTTCTGTTACCTTCAGTCCAGGAATTCCACACTGTATGCAAAAGTTCTTACTGTTAGGTACATGTATTCCCATTGTTGAAAGTATTCTCCAGTGTTTGTGGAAATGGAAACAGCATTTTAAGTAACCTCTTTTTCTTTGCGTATATGCAAGAATAACAATACAACCATGCTCTATTTTTTTTAAAAAAACCATGAAGCTACCATTACAGGGTAGGAGTTCTTGCTGCATGGAATTATCTGTCCATACAAATACAGGAAGCTTCTGATGCTTTTTTACTAGGTGGCTGTAGCCAGCAAATACAATGTGACCCTCTTCAATTTAGGGAAACCTGTTCATAGTGGTTATAGGGTAAAGAGACCAAGAGTTTGCTTATCTGGAAATGGTGTGAATGCTCTGACAAGCCAAAACAACGACCAGCCATGTGCTGCCTCAACTCCCATTTGAAAAGTTTTCTAGGTTGCAAGGAGCCATGACCTCAAAATGCTTTTGTAAGACCAGACATCATATCAACAGCGGCTTCACCAGGAAACAGCCATACGAGTCCATAAGATTCTGACTACCGCTCTTTCTTACTATATTCGTGACAGGGACACAAAGTCTGGCTTTAGGTTTTTGTACATATATTTTAATGACTTCCTGGCTGAAAAGTATGCACATATTTTCTGTGATCTTGGTCTATTGATGTCAAAATAAATATTTCCATTTACAAGTTCATATTCAGTTCCAAATACAAAAATAAGGACACCAATTTATTTTAAAATAGCACAAAGTTATGAAAAACAAAAACTTGAATATTTATTTCAATACCCTCAGAAGGTTGTCCAGGCCTAAAGTTCTTTAAAGACATACGAAGATACTAGACTGGCAAAAGATGCTCTTCATGAAAATATAGCCAAGCCATGATCAGGTATATACAACAAAGAATTCCATGTTTAAGAAACTTGGAACTAATATATTTTACAAATTCTGTAGTCAGGTTTAGGGCTCAGGTTATACCATTTACAAAAATGGATACTTGAAAACCCCAGTGGGCACAAGGCTTGTGTTAGAAAAAACCCACAGTGATATTTTTTTTAGAGCATCTGCACTTACAGGCATGCTTAACTGTAAAAGCACACATATGCATGCAGACACACAATCCAACCCAAATCAGTCAGCTTCAAAGGCAGACAAGATGACAGCACAGAGAGGGCCCATTCATTTAAGAGATTACTTTTAACTCAATTTATTTAAGTCAGATAACGGTACTAAAAAGACAGCTGTTTAGATATAAAACACACAATATTAAACGGTGCTGTACCAAAGTACAAAACTCACACAAGTGTTCAGGAATCAAGTATACTTCAAATATACTGTATCTTTAAATGCTCTGAATGGACATGATCCAACTAAATGAGTAACTGTAAGACCCAGTGATTTCAACAAGAGTGTTAAATAATATATTTAACATTCCCACTGCAAGAAATGACACTTTTATTTAGTTCATTTTGGCTGCATTTACTCTTTATTAGTATAAGGAGGTGGAAAATTCTTATGGCAAACCAATCTCATTTAAAAAGACATTAACAGTTTCAAGCTGGCAAGTCATGAAACTAAACTGTCACAAAATATTTCACTGAGATGTCACAGAATAGAATCATACAGTTGGAAGGGACCTCCAAGGTCATCTAGTTTACCCCCCTGCACAATGCAGGACATTCACAAATACCCCCACACCCCCAGTGCCCCCTGTTCCATGTCCAGAAAATGACAAAAAACCTCCAGGATCACGGGGGGCCAAACTGACCTGGAGAAAAATTGCTTCCTGACCCCTAAGTGGCAATCAGCATTTTCCTGGGCATGTAAGAAAGGGTCACGAGAACTAAGCACCGATGCAACCCTTCCTGCCCTCCCTCTCATGATCTGCCCAAGTTCACAGAATCAGCATTGCTATCAGATAGCCATCTAGCCTATGTTTGAAAACCTCCAAAGAAGGAGATGTCAACAGCATCTTCAGAGCATTTGAGTAAAGAAACTTTTTTTCACATTTCTATCCAATGGTTCCCAGGATGTAATGATATTGTGAGTATGGGAGCATGACTGTAACACATCCAGCTCAGACAGTTTTTACAACATACAAGAAGAATCCATGGGGTTTCAAAGAAATCCACCATATTTATTCACAGAACAGGAAGGGGCCAGATTTGTTTTGTTTGCAAACTTCCACTGCTTATTCCCAGTACGAGTTTGCCTCCCATTTCAAATGTGTGTCTTCCACATTTGTATAATACGAAATACTAATACATGTACCGCTTTAAAGTACAGTACTAGCTCACCCCCTACATTTCTCTTTGAAACCTTCAATATACTATATACAGACGACTAGACAGTGCCTTTCGTCTGTTTATCTCCAACGATGAACAGAAATCCATTTATCTCTAATGACAACAAAACTTCAATTTGAAGCAAAGACACAGTTCAGCTGTTTTTCCTAAGTCTGTTAGAAGCAATAACAGTCTCACAGGAGGCTGAAAAAAAATCCCAGATGTCATTTAAATATTGATACTATCACCCAAGAATTTGAATTACTTTTTCTAGCCCTGATCCTAAGCCCTACCAACAGAACCATTATGTATGAATGTATTCAGTTACCATGGGAAGTCCAGAAGAACATGGAAGCACTATCTTCCCCAGCTCCTAAATATACATATACAGGAATTTGTATGTACTGAAGTCAGTGCCACTGTGCAAGTTGAGCATGAACCCCACACAAATTTTCTGTATCAAGTCATGCGAGGGCTGATCTACAGTATACTTGACAATTCCAAAGGTGGACCGGTGGAACAATCTTGTTCTCTGCAAACCAACCATTAGAACTGAAGTAAACAAATCAAAGTGCTATATGGGAAGTACTTTTAGAGTGACTGGAAAAAAGACGGTTCTGCTTTCTACTGTGGAGCTGCTGATATTATGAAGAACCCACTGCAATCTGTAACCCTGGTTAAATATGATGTAGCTATTCAAAAAACGGAGGCTAAATATTATTTACATTCCAAGAACCTTACAGATTCACGGCCACGTTACATGTTGGATCTTCTTTTTTGCTTCAGTAGGTTGTAGACCATTCTGCAGGGAAACAGAATTAAATAATGTTGGATTTGGTATATTGAAACATTTAAGCAGACATCTTATGATACACAGAGCGTGGCTTGTGTTGCCATCTTGTGGCTAAAATAAAAATATAATTTAGCTGTAAGTAAAAGCAGAGTCCAATTAAGCTCCTAATTTGAACATCAGAATACTTAGACTCCTGCAGACACTGAAAAATCTACTGAAAATACTGATAGATATGCTTATATCTCCAATATAAGTGATTCCAGACTGTTTTTAATGCAGCTCATCTTCCTAAGGAAAGGAAAGTTTTAAAAAGCCTGCCATATTTCCAAATAATGGCTTGGGGACACTGGCTGGATACACTTCTGTCCATGGGACCACCCCACTTCTTCTGGTCCCCACAATAAAGCTTCGGGGGGGGGGGGGGAACTCCCAGGAAAAAGGAAGTCAGAGGTCTGCAGCAGAAAGGTGGAATTGCCAAAATGAGAAACCCTGACCACAGAACTCTTCAGTTGGATCCAAGCCACTGACTGTGTGATCTCATAAAGGTGGAATAAGGCTATTCTGAGTAAAATCATAATCAATTGTTTTATGCCTATTTATATATTTAGATTGATAATACAATTGTATTAATATAAAAGATACAGGGTTTGATCCAGTAAATTACAAGCAGATCAAGCTTATGCAACAGACCTTTGCCATCTTTCCTTTTCTACTGCAGCACCTCTCCCAAACCCTCAGAAAGCTGCTCATAAAAGCTGCCTGGAAACAGCAAGAAAGGGGGACTGGCAAAAACCAATACTTCCCAGGCTTGCATGAGTTCTTCTGCAAACAAAGAGCTCACTCAAGAGTGTGGGAGAGGAGTTCTATTCATTTCCTGTTCCGACTGTAGCCTACCCCCCATTCATTCACCCATACCATTCTTGGGGTGTGCGGGTATATGTGGGGGGTCTCCTGAACCTCAGTCCACTTTGGGGGGGGGGTTAGTCTGCTGCTCTGGGAAGGGCAAAGATTTCTCTGGCAAGCTTGCTTCATTTGGATCCAACCCATTCGATTCAAGGAATCAGAAACCTACAATGAACTTGTTCATACAGTTTTGACATGCATGCCATGCTTGGAAACAGCAACAAATCTTCTAGCGTGTTTCTGTTTTTAAAAGTTGTAGAATGTTGAGGGTATACTTACTGCTGTATCTGATTCTTCTTTTGGTGCTGTTCTCTTTAATTTCACAACAGTAGATCCAGTAGCAGACACTAATGATGACGTCTTCTGACTAGCCGTTACATTGCTGTTATTAATTATAATATTGTTGTTCTTGGCCTCATTAACGTCCTGTGATAAAATGGAGGCTGATGTACATGTAGATGAATCTGAAGGACCCAAAAGTCTCCTACAAGTAGTATTGGTGCTTCCAGCTGTAGGTAATTTTAGACGATTGGCAGCTCCATTCTCTGTCTTCCGTATTTTTATACTTGTACTTGTTGAGCTACCATCAAACACAATGAGGGGCCGTTTCCTTAGATTCTCCACAGCAGCAGTGCTGGACAAAAACAGTGGATATTTCTTTGGAAAACAATATAGATCGCAAATATTCCTACTCATTTTCATGGAACTTTCCCCAAGTTTTTGTGCTTAGATGAGACTCTTAAACTTGTAGGAAATTAATGTACATGCCAACACTAGCATAATCAACAGATATTCACTTCAGATTTAACTCCTTATGAGAGTTATGAACATATCAAACTAGTCATTTTAAAAAATTTCTTTCTAAATTGGCTTCATCAAGTAGATACATCTATTCGCACTGGAACACTATACTTCTACTTAATTATTTTAGCTCCAGAATGGTAACTGTGTTAGTCTGTTATAGCAAATATCAACAGGAGCTTTATGGTACCTTAAATACTAGCAAAATTATATTCCAGCCTCAGCTTTCATGAACTACAGCCCACTTAGCCAGATGGTCCACTGTTCACCATAATAAAAACTATTTTAGGCTTTACAGACAGAATGCATGAGGCACTGTTTCATCTAAAGTTCCTTTAGGGCTAAATGTTAAGAATTCACAGATCCCCTCCTTAAATTGGATATGCTTAAAATGAACCATCCACTTGTAATGCATCATCCCAGATTTTTGTGTATTTTCCCTATTTTGATTATACATAATGAAAACAGGACACGCATAAATAGAAGCTGCTATCTATGGATATGGATGATTAGCAGCCAGAACAAACAGTGAAAGTAAAAAGACCCCGACCTAGAATACATCTAAACTTTATGGATTTAAACTGAAGTTCAACAGAAGCAGTGTTTTCTCCCTCTAGCAGATCACTTTAACTCAGATGATCTGCAGTCCCCAAGCTCTTCTTCCACACTGGTGCTGACCCAATTTGTTACATTTGGGCTCTGGGAAAAAGCAGGAACTGTGCATAATGGGCTTTTTCAAAACCACTTCCGGCAGATAGTATCCCTATCCTAAAAGTGACCAGATCCATTTTCCCATTCTGTTTATTGCCAACCAAAGCACAGCTGTCTACATTAACTTCTCCTGCTTCGTATTTTTCCTGCTTCAACTGGTTGGGGAAGGGGGGGGGAGTGTAGCAGTGAAACATGTTGTTTCTATAGCACACTACAGATTTTAGAAAATATGTTTACTTAGCTCCTTGGCAGCAGCCAGATAGCTCTCCATGTGCAAATGTATTACACAAATAGCACCACTAGAGAACAGAGGCACACTCCTCAACTGATCTGACCTTAGTAAGCAGTTTTTCCTACTGACTTTGTATTGCTTTTACTAATAATCTCTTAGAGCTAATACATAATGACATCTTATTTACCACTGGGCGATACAGGTAAAATACTTCCTGAAAATTTTCAGGGATAATTCAAGAGAAACAAAGCAAGCAAGAATTACCTCTCATCAACATATTTCAACACCTTCTGGCTTCTTTTCTTTTCCATCAATTTCCCCCATCTTGTCTTAGGCAAGGTCCGCTGAGGCAATGGTATAACATGTTGAACATAAAGATCAGTAAGGCCTTCTTTATTGAGCTTCACTTCATCTTCAAGTGGTATATTTTTCTGGTAAAAAAGCAGCCAAACCCACAATGTTATATGAGTGAAAATCTCCTAAGTGCAATAACTGAAAATATTTTCAGTATCACATGTAAATCAAAACAAACAGGAATGCAGAAAGATTGGCTGACAAATTTTGATTTTGTGAAATATTTTCTGTACCTATTCTACTTTCCCACTTGGGACACAGAATTCACTTCACCAACTGAGGTAAATTTTAATCTCCTTTAGGGTTATTAGGTGAAACCCATATATAGAAGAACTTTAGTGACTACTGGGAACTGCAGAAGGCCTGCATAGGTAAAAGGTACACCACACACAGACAGAGAATTAAGTATAACTTTACACAGAAGAAAGGCACTGGAATTCAGGTGACATATAACTATTCCATATACTCCACACGTCATCATAACAGAAATACTGTATCTCTAGATCCTTATGAAAACAAAAGCATGAGTATCACACTGCTTTCTTAACCTCTTATCTGGAAGTAGACTTGCTGATATATATATATATATATATTTAAACTGCTGAAGCTTGACATGTAGATATATACCAGATGGGTGTTTTCTTGGCAAAACTATTAAATGATAATGAAAGCTTCATTTGATTAAATTTTTCATGTCAGACTGCTGTTAACAGAACTAATGTTAAACTAGGGCAAGAACAAAAAAGGTGGCAACTCACACAAATACACCCCATTATTAGAACATTATGCCACCTCCTCCAAAGGGAAAAGGTCAAAGTAACATAGCATAGCGGTTAGAGTTAGTGGACTTGGATCTGGGAGACCCTGGTTCGAATCCCCAGTCTTCCATAGAGGCTCACTGGGTGACCTTGGGCCAGTCACACACACTAAGGCTAGCCTACCTCGCAGAGTTGTTGTAAGGATAAAACAGAGAACAATACAAATCACTTTGGGTTCCCCACTGGGGAGAAAGGCAGGGTATAAATGAATAAATAAATGTGTGAAGGCAGCAAAGATGTTAGAGATGAAAGTTCCCCAACTTTGACAGTGTGAGGACTTCTTCACCATATATATTTCACTGATGGTGTAAGCACACATAGATAAGTGTCACATTTACACTGCTCAAGTATATGCAAGCATGTCAATGGAACACTTGTTCAGTAGGCAGTGGGGCCCTCTTCCTTCAGGAAAACCCCACACAACATATGAAACAGCACTGAAAAGCTGTTTTAGTGGAAGGGCTTCTGACAACATCCCCTTATTTAAACAGCCCCTGCTTCTGTGTCTTTCAACAGCACCTTGATCTACAGAGACTGAACGGTTGAGAACATGTACCTTGATGTTGGATTGCCAACTCTGGATTGGGAAGTACCTGGAGATTTGGGGGGTGGAGCCTGGCGAAGATGGAGTTGGGGAGGGGAGAGACAGTAACAGGGTATAATACCATTGAAAGCAGCCACCTTCTCCAGGGGAACTGATCTTGGCCGTCTGGAGAGCCACTGTAACAGCGGGATATCTCCTCGATGCCATAAGTATTAAAAAGCAGCCCCAACGGAGCAGACCATTCAGTCCAGCAGCATTCTACAAAAAGGGTAGCCATTAAGCCTCAAGACTGCCATTCTTCTGTGCATCAAACTGTCGCGGGAGGAGGCTCCAACCAGCTTCCTTCAAGTCGGCTGGCAACCAAAGGGTGCCCCAGTACAAACAAGAGAAGCGACGGCCCGCTGGGAAGCGACATGCCATCTTACTCTGGCCAAGGCAGACCCAAGGGATGCATCTCCCCAGGTGGGCCCCGATGAGGACCCAACTGAAAGCCCAGAATGGCCCGGCGCAGGGTTTCCTGGCCCCTCCCCCCCCCACTCTGCCGTGCCGCTATACCTGCTCCAGCGTGAGCAGCAAGAACTCCTTCGAGAGCAGCTCCGGGTGCAGGAGGTGGTCCGCCTCGGTGTCGCTGCTGTTGCTGGCGCCGCCATTGCTGCTCCCTTCCCTCCCAGACAGCTCAAGGGCCCCGCGCGCCGCCATCTTTCCGAGCACGAACCTGATTGGCCGCCTGAGCATTCCTTCCGTGACCTCACGCGGGGCCGTACTTCTTCCGATTACTCTGAAATTCCTGCGACAGGACTGGGAAGGGGGGAACAAGGCAGGAAGTCGTCAGCGGGCGCGCATGAAAGTGACGTAGCGGGGAGAAGACATCCGGTTAGGGCGCCTGAAAGGGGAGAATTTATTCATTCATTCATTTCGTCTTCTTTCCCTTGAAAGGGGAAAATTTATTGTCCCGAATGCGTTCTGGGGACTAACCGCAGAGATCTGGGTTACTTACCAATACATGCCCATAGCCACAGATTACGCCAGAAAAATTAAAGATTCACTGCTTTGTGGCATAGCCACGGTGCAGAAGCATAGTTACAAATTAGATCCCCATGCATGCCGAGGATTTTTGCATTGGGTCGTCCCAAACCCGTTAATTTTTTAAAAAATTTATTAAATTTTTAACCCGCCCTCCCACCGAAGCGGCTCAGGTTAACATATCCAAAGCCACAGTTGTCACCACAAAAGAGGTCATTCTGGCTCCCCCAGCTCTCCTTCGGGGCTCCTTAAAAAGTCATGGCCGCAGCCTCTCGATGGCAGCTGCGATGCCTGTGGGGGGCGGGGCGAAACGTTCGGCCTTAGACTCTTAGGGGCAAATTCCACCTCTCCTGCTCGGACATCACAGGTGAGAGGTCATTCTGGCTCCCCCAGCTCTCCTTAGGGATTCTTTAAAAAGTTATGGCCGCCACCACTGATTGCCACTTTGGGGCCAGGAAGCAATTTTTCTCCAGGCCAGTTTGGCCCCCAGTGATCCTGGAGGGTTTTTTTAAATCATATTCTGGGCGTGGAACAGGGGTCACTGGGGGTGTGTGGGGTATTGGTGATTTTCCTGCATTGTGCAGGGGGTTGGACTAGATGACCCTGGAGGTCCCTTCCCACTCTATGAGTCTATGATTCTATAATTCACCCAGGCTGGCTGTGGGCAGGCCAGCACCTCTGTCAGGCAGAAGCGCCTGAGATCCTCCCCCTCCCCTTTTCCTTCGCCCGACTTGGAGGCGAAAGGAAGGGAGAGGGGGGGAAAGAATGGATCCCAGGTGCTTCTGCCTGTCAGAGGGGCTGGTGCACACTTCCGGTGATGTCAGGGTGTGTGGCATATGCTAATAAGTTATACTAGTGAGCTCTTGCAGCTCTTTCTACTAAATGACCCTTGGGGTTGCCAACCTCCAGGTGGGGACTGGGGACTTCTGGCTTTTACAACTGATCTCCAGCTGGCAAAGATCAGCTCCCTTGGAGAAAATGGCCGCTTTGAAGGGTGGACTCTATGGCATTGTACCATGCTGAGGCCCTTCCCCTCCCCAAACCCTGCACTCTCCTGGACCCACCCCCAAAGTCTCCAGGTATCTTCCAACCCAGACCTGGCAATCCTAAATACAGAAGTGTAATGGTCTCACATTACTGGCTCCTGCCACAATAAATTAGTTTGATTGATTGGAACAGCAAGGTCAGAAACTGGATCTTCTTAGTCTGGGCTGTATAAAGATGGAGAGCTTCAGCAAGGGAGGCCAAATAGTTGGGCAGCCGCTGCCTCGCCCACTACTGCTTTGTGGAACCACCATGGCACAAAACCATGGTTCTAAGGCACAGGTCATACTTTTGGTCACCCCAAAGTCACCCTGCCTCAAATAATACATAATGACTATGCCCAGAGACTGTGCCCAAAAATCATAGATCCACCTTTTGTGGCATTGCCACGGGACAAAAACATAGATCCAAGGCATGGATCCTAATACATCCCCAGGATTTTAAAGCTGGGTCACGCAAAACTCACCATCACTTAACACATCCATGGCCATGAACTGTACCACAAAATTCACAAATCCATTGTTTCTTGGCACTGCCACAGCACAAAGACATGACTCCAAATTATGTATCCTCGTGAGTTTTATGCTGTGTAATCTGATTTGAGTTTCAGTGAGAAAGGCAGACTACAAATAACATAAATAAATATATGGGATCTGTTAATTGCTTAGGGAGCCTTTGGGATTCCAGTCTGGAACAGGCCTTTTTAATCACAGAGGTATTAATGGGGGCCACCAGGCAAACATTCTGCACATGCTCAATGGAATGCTCTTCACTATTGTTTCTATATTTCAATGGAGAAGACCGACTTATCCCCAGTTTAAAGTAAAAACCTAAGAAGAGCCTTCCTGGATCAGACCAAATGACCATCTTGTCCAGGCCAGTTTTAGATTAACAGAAAATATATTAGGAGGAAAAATAAACACTCGCTTGAATATCAGGGACAATGTTCTGCATGCAAATTTCACATGTGAAGTAAAGCATGGAGCGTAAAAGCAAGGAGCCAAGCATGCTACAAATAAGTATGAGCTCCTAGAACCTAAGCCTAGACCAGAAAGAAGAGGCAATGCTCCCCTTTTAAAAGACCATTCCTAATGAAGGACATGAAGTACAACAACCATCTTCCATGCTCAGCCAAAACCAAAATGTCGTCCTTGAAGTGAAGAACTAGATGGTGCTTTGAGCAGAGGAAGGAAAGCTAGGGTTACAGTATCTCCAACCATCCTACCTCTTGCTTTTAACAAAGTGACAGGCTGTAAAATCGTCCAAAATGGACCACTGTACAGTACATATTTCTCATGTTACAAATACAGAACTGAAAGAAAAGCTGCCGTAACATATTCTTTTTCCCATAAGTACAAAAGAGACAAATCCATGATAGGACAGCAGACACAACTCTCTTTTGTGAGATACAGGGCCCTTGTTGTGGTCAGCACACCCACATACAATATCAGACATCAGCTGCGTGCGTAGAATGCACTAAAGGAGCTTCTGTTGGTGAATAGGTAATTCAGCTTAGTGGGACCAGAGCATTCCAATGGGCACAGTGTCAAGGGGAAAAAAGTCATAAGGACAAAAGCCTCTAAAGAAAGAAAATTGGCATTCTGCCATTAAACTAACTGGCCCAGAGTATATGCTCCAATGTTATGTATTTGACTAGCTGGTCACCTGCATGGAATTCAGTATAATTTCAAATGCATGGAATCATGAGCTGGAGAAGATTTTGAGATCTCATACTCCCCCTGATCTATCCTTTGGATTCTCTAAGCTCTCAAGGGCTGGACCACGCTGATCCCCAACACTTCTTACCTTTCAACACTCAGCTGTTTTCAACATTCCATCCCTTATGGAGATGCTTAATCTTCATTAGGCTGTTTCTTGGGGCTTTATGGGTGTCACCACCTACAGGCAAATCACTTATAGCGGAATCTGTTTCACTGACAAAGAGGTGATTTAGCAAAGAGCGTCACTCCTGCCACTCTCCACCTTGCCCACCTTCTTGCTTTACAGGGGGACAGCTTTACAGCTTTCCCAAGCCCTTCAGGTAGATAAATGTGCAAAATTACCTTCTCTCCTGAACAGATTTCAATGGAATTTGAACACCATCCTAGCACAACTAAAAAAAAAAAAAGACTAAAACAAGCAGTGTGCTCAGATCAAGACATCTGGCAAACAGGAAAATACAGTCCTCAGTTGCAGTTAAGGGTTACTAAGGATACTGAACATGCTACATAAAGTATGATGTTTTCTAGTGAGTGGCTGCATCATGTATATATAGATATATGTTGTCCTCCCTTACCCCCATAAATCATTGTTAGTCCCACGTTGAATGAGTAACTGTAAATCGCTCAGAGCCAGCAAGCTCTGCAGGATTGAGCAATTAATAAATTGAAAGATTATTATTATTATGTAGCTCTCCTCCGGGAAAAAGAGAGTTAGTGAGATAGGTCTCCTTCTCAAGTGCCTTTCCAGTATAATTTCAAATGCATCCATAAGGACAGCTTGTTAGGTGAAAGCCTGACCATCCCCGAAGTCCAAAAACAGCACCTCAGTAATCCCTGCTGGGTGTACAGCAGAGATTCACAACTGCACTCTGCAGAAGCCATGTACAATGCAGGGTACCAGATTGCTCTTGCAGCCTGAAGCCAGGGAACTGGGGCAAGCACTGTTGCTATCCTGGATGAACAGACTAGCCTTGTGGACTTACTATTTACTTCATTTATACCCTGCCTTCCTCCCCAGTGGAGACCCAAAATGGTTTACATACCCAGAGTAATTAACATGCGAAAGTTACTGCCACAGGAAGTGCTGGCGGCAACAAGCATAGGCAGCTTCAAGAGGGGACTGGATAAACATACACAGCAGAGACCTATCAGTGGCTATTAGCCACAAGGTATAGCTGGAACACTGTGTTGGAGGTGGTGATGTTGCATTCTTGGTGCTTGGTGAGCAACTGTAGGAGGGCTTCTGGAGTTCTGGCCCTGCTGGTGGACCTCCTGATGACACCTGGGTTTTTGGCCACTGCGTGGCTTCTCATATTCTCTTATGTTCTTATTCTCAAGGGAGGGCCCTGCCACAGAGAAATTGGAGTAAAAATATGTTCAGTGGTGGCCTCTAACATCATATCATGATGGACCTTAAGTATCAATAGTGTTAACTAATTAAGGGGAATCAGACAAGTGGACTACTGCACAGGCAATCACTATATGGGACTGGAAAACTTCCCTTGCTCCCCTGCCCATTCCAGCATCCCTGGGAGTGTGTTGCTAGGACCAAAATACAAGTTTGGAAGAGTTCAAAAATGCAATTACTTGAGGGCTGGCAGAGTGATCAGAAAGATAATTCATATCAGAAAGTCGTCATTAAGTGCTGCTTAAACCATCTAAAGGGCAAGTACTGATGGCTAATTAGGTCTCAGTATTGGTCTGGAAGGACTCACATCTCAAATTTGTCAGTGCTACAGACCAGTCAGGGTTGAACTTGCTTCTCCCAGGGGCTGTCATTTCACTCTGTGACCTGTAATTTCAGCCGGGCCAGAGCACAAAATCTATTGCTAGGGACAGTCATTCTACTCTCCACCGTTATTCCAGTCCCAGAGCACTGAGTCTATTCCCAGGGGCTAGCAACACCAGGATCCTCATGTGATGATTCTTCTAGATGACTCTTCTGGTGTTATTTGAACTTACCTTGTTAAGTGTGATTATTTTCCTGATGTTGATGTCATCATTAGTTTGCAAACTATCTAGCTCTTGAAATTTGCTGTTTAGATTTTATACAACTACAAAATTGTAATTGTACTTTAACTGACATTCTATATAATGTACACGAAAAAGAAACAAATAATCATAAATGTTAATGTTTTCAATGATGTTTATTTAATTTCCCCCCAAAAATATTTAGCATCTCATTGCAGTGGTTTTCCTGGTGTTGCTAGTTCTTTAATTACACTGTAATCCTTCTTATGCTTCCCAGGGGCTGTCATTTCACTCTGGAGGCTGTCATTCCAGTCCCAGAGTAGCCCAGATACCTTAATGGAAAATCCATTCCACATTTTCTTTACAACTCATTTTGTGCTGCAATGTATTTCAATGGAGAGCATGCAAATCAATTGGCATTCCTACTGCGATTGCATTGTATTGGAAAGCTAATAAAGCACCTAGTATTGAGGTGTGGTTTAAGAAATTATGGAGCCATTATTTAATGGATGCAGTCACAAATAAAATAAATTTCTTATCTCAAAAGCCAACTCTAACAATCTTCACAGCTAAATGGTACCCGGTGCTTGACTACTTATCTCAACAACAATTCATCTCTTCTGATTGGACACACTATCACAAATGGATTTAAAGACTGAAAGTTTGTATTATTACTTTGAAATTCTTTTCTTTTCTCTTTTGTTTCATTTATTTAATTTATTTTTTGTTCTAGTTTAATATATATTTTCAAGGAGGTAAAATACTTATGCTTCATCAGACAGAATAAATACATCTCCGAAAATTGAAAACATACCCTGTATGTATAAGAGCTGTTAAGTTATAGTTTATACATTGTGTTATATTCACTTCTTAGCAGTTATGTAAATACTTGTTATAGCAATGTTAACATTTACAAAAAATAATAAAAATATAAATATTAAAAAAGACTAACAAACTTTATTGTAGCATAAGCTTTCGAGAAACACAGCTCTCTTCATCTGATGCATCTGTAGCTTATGCTACAATAAAGTTTGTTAGTCTTTTTTAATATTTATATTTTTATTATTTTTTGTAAATGTTAACATTGCTATAACAAGTATTTACATAACTGCTAAGAAGTGAATATAGCACAATGTATAAACTATAACTTAACAGCTCTTATACATACAGGGTATGTTTTCAATTTTCGGAGATGTATTTATTCTGTCTGATGAAGCATAAGTATTTTACCTCCTTGAAAATATATATTAAACTAGAACAAAAAATAAATTAAATAAATGAAACAAAAGAGAAAAGAAAAGAATTTCAAAGTAATAATACAAACTTTCAGTCTTTAAATCCATTTGTGATAGTGTGTCCAATCAGAAGAGATGAATTGTTGTTGAGATAAGTAGTCAAGCACCGGGTACCATTTAGCTGTGAAGATTGTTAGAGTTGGCTTTTGAGATAAGAAATTTATTTTATTTGTGACTGCATCCATTAAATAATGGCTCCATAATTTCTTAAACCACACCTCAATACTAGGTGCTTTATTCGCTTTCCAATACAAAGCAATCGCAGTTTTTGCTGCATCCAACATGACTTCCACAGTAGCTTTATGTGGTCTAGTTAGTAGATCTTAAAGGTCCTATCCGGTTATTGTTTCCAATGGGCAATCCTGTCACTCCTTTTAATACATCCCTTCAAAATATATATATATAAATAAGGGGCGGAGCTGTGGCTCCCTGCAGCAAAAGGTCCTGCCTGAGAAACTGCAGAGCCACTGCCAGTCAGAATAGGCAACACAACCGACCCTGACAGGCCAAAGGTCTCTGACTCACTATAAGTGAGCCTCATACCCTGAAACCCATCACCACACCTGTAGAATGAAATGCTGCAGCTGACAACAAAAAAAAAGCTTTACCGTTTGGATACCGATTCATATTTAAAGCATCTTCTCTAAGAATCACCTTCTACCCGTGAACACAGCAGGACATGCAAACGGGATACGGCCAGGGCAGAGTAGGGACAACAGCAGGGTGACCCTTGTTTCCCGCCGCTCTGGACTAACAGGAGGCAGGCCAGGGAGAGTCACTCGCCGAGGACCTGCCACCGCCCAAGGGGGAGTGGGGTGGGGGGGGCTTCCTCGAGGTATATGGAGTACGTGACCCGTATTACCAGCGATGCCGAGCATCGGGCCGAGGGAGACCAGAGGGCAGGCCCAGGCAAGGCAAGGCTGGGCGGGCGAGGGGACCGCTCAGCAGCCTCCACCTTCGTCTCGAGGCCTCCCTTTCTTCTACACCGCCGGTCAGCTCGTCCAGGTCCCCTCGACGCCGCTGTCCTGACTGAGGGCGCTTTCAAACCCCGAGGGCGGTTCCCGCCACAGCCAAGCCCGCCCACCACCCTCTGAAGAGGCAGTGGCCCGCCCCCGCCGCCGACTTCCGGTTCCTGAGCTTATTGCTCCACTCGCCTTTATCTGAAACGCCCTTCCTTCCAGCTCTCCCGCCCAACGCTGCAGGGCCCGGATGGCACGCATGCGCACCGAGAGGCGGGAGGCAGCGAAACCCACGGACCGGCTACCCGGCGGCCTGACGTGTTTCCCGTTTCCTCCTTCTGAGCCGCACAATTCGCAGATAGGAAGTGGAGAGTGACAGTTTCCGGACTGATGTCAAACGGGGGGTTGACGCTTTTGTAGGGATGCTTCGCTGAAGGCAGCTGCGACAGGGACGGGAGGGAGGCTGAACTGGAGCCAATGTTCCCTCTAACCTGAGTTAGTGTGAGCTAACTCACAGTTTTTTAGCCTCCGGCTCACACATTTTTGTCTCAGCTCAGGAAGGATGGCTCCAGAGCAAACTAATTTATGCAGCAGCCAAATCGCTTGCAAACAGCTTTAATGCCAGCAGCTCACAAAGTAGAATTTTTGCTTACAAGCCTCCACAGCTTAGAGGAAGCATTGCTGGAGACCGTTTAAATTTTAAACTCTTTACTTTACAAATAGCTCCGCTTAGCTCTCCTTCCCCGGAACTCCATTTGACAACCCTGTGTTTATTTTATACTTTATGTAACATAAATATTATAAAACAAAGTTTGAGTCCAGTGGCACCTTTAAGACCAACAAAGTTTTATTCAAGGCATACGTTTTCGTGTGCAAAGCACACTTCCTCAAATACTTGCACACGAAAACTTATACCTTGAATAAAACTTTGTTGGTCTTAAAGGTGCCACTGGACTCAAACTTTGCCATGCTGCTTCAGACCAACAGGGCTACCCCACCTGAATAAAATTAGGGTTTCCAAGAATATTTGCCACCTTGGGGACCCTGAATTGGGTGGAAAAGTGGCATAGAAATGTCTTTTAAAGGGGGGGGGGTAAGAACTGGAACTACACATCTTCAGGGATCCTCAAGTTTCCCCCCCACAGAACTTCCCCTAAATCTAGTATCAAATCACATGTCAAAGCCAGGATGATGGAAGGAACCTAAAAAAAACAACACAACACCACCCAGATCTAATACTTTGTGGTGCAGCAATAACACAAAACCAGATCTGAGGCATAGATTCTGCATGGGTTCTCAATTCATATGGGATTTACACTGAAACAAAACCACTGTCATACTGTAGATCATGTCTTAAGTTTATAGGCAGCAACACAAAAATCATGCATCCACCATATTGTGGCACCATGATGGCACAAAAACGTAGTTCCAAAGCATGGATCATCATTATTTTTGCTTTGAGTCACTCCAGACTCATAATCAACTCATGTATCATGTCCATAGCCTCATATTACGCCAGGAAAATCACAGAGCCACTGCTTCATGGGACTGCCATGGCACAAAAATGTGGCTCTGAAGCACAGATCATTATGGATCCTCAGGAATTTTGCGTTGGGTAACCCTAAACTCACTATCGAACCACAGGTGTTCATGGCCACAGACTGCATGACAAAAATCACACATCCACTGCTTTGCAGCCTCTTGAATTCATAAGATTTTTATGTGGGTTAATTTGCTGTAATTTGTGGCCAAGGACACAATCTCTGATTGGATAGTGAGTTTGGGGTGATCCAGTGCAAAAATCCTGAGGATCCGTGCTTTGGAATTGTATTTTTGCACTGTGATGCTATGTGATTTTTGTGGTGCCAGCTGTGGCTACAGATATGATATGTGATATGATGGTGAATTTGTGGTGACCCAATGGAAAAATTCTAAGGATCCTTGAGGAGCCATGCTTAGGAACCATGTTTTTCCACTTGAAGCAGCGAATCTGTGATTTTTGTGGTATAATCTGTGGCTATGGACATGATTTGTTGGCGAGTTTGGGATGACTCAATAGAAAAATATTGAGGATCCATGAGAATCTGTGCTTTGGAACCCCATTTTTGTTTTGTGGCAGTGCCACAAAGCAGTGGATCCATTATTTTTGAGGCACCAGCTGTGGCCATGGACATGATATGTGATTGGATAATGAATCTGGGGTGACCAAAAGTACAAATTTTGAGGATCCGTGCTTCTGAACTATATTTTTGTGCCATAGTGGCACCACAAATCAGTGAATCCATGATTTTTAGTGGTGCAATCTGTGGCTTTGGACATGATATGTGATTTGATGGTAAGTTTGGGTGACTCAGTATAAAAATTCTGAGGATGCATGAGGATCTTTGCTTTGGAACCATGTTTTTGTGCCATGATGGTGCTACAAGGCAGTGGATCTGTGATTTTTCTGGTGTAATCTGTGGCTATGGACATGAGATGTGATTTTATGTTGAGTTTGGGGTGACCCAACACAAAAATCATGAGGATCCATGCTTTGGAACTACATATTTGCAGTGGATACATATTCAAATGATCTATATGACAGTGGTTTTATTTTGTTTCACTGTAAAAATCATATGAATTCATGAGCATCCATTTAAAATTATTTAGATCTGACTTTTGCCCAGTCTGCTCCAATTGTATAGCCTTAGGGAGAGATGAATAATGAAATTATTATATTTTCTGAGTTGTGTGTACAAAATTCTTAGACAACCTGCAAACCAGTGCATGATGGTTTTCTGAAACAGCTGATTAACCTTTCGGTTACATCCAGTGCAGTCCTAAACAGAGCTGCTCCAGTGGATTTAGAGGGGTGTAACTCTGCTTAGTGACTTGGTATTCAGTTATGCCTGTTTACTTTATTTGTATTACTGCATCCACTGTGATGATGGCTTTTGAAATGCCTTTCATATCAAAGCTATTGAGGGGAAAGGAATGGCACAGGTCCTCATAAGCATCTGAGAATTTTTCCCTATCTTCCAGAATGTTATGAGAAATATTTCTGCATACAGCAACAAGAAGAGGCTTCTAACAATTATCTGTGCAAGTTACACTGGTAATTAATGAATTCTAGTAAAATTACAAGATTTGCTTTTACAGTTCTTAATAGTAAAAATTTAATGGAGATTGACTGTGTTATCTCCCTTGGTTGCAATAAATCAATATTTGTTTTGTTCTGCAACAGTTCTTACTGGGTTTTTTGCTGGTTTATTGCCCACGTATGATATTTTTACTTGGAATGGGAGACTGTTCTTTGGTGTATGTTTTTTTAAAAGAGTTAATGAGGAAAAGAATGAATATGCACATAGCTATACATTCTGTAACGCACATAATTATTGTCAGAGTGCCACATACACACACTTGGTACAAAGGCTAATTGTACCTGCTTTCAGGGGTACTATAAAAAGAAGAGATGACAAAGAACACTATTTAGTAGTCATATAATGGAAGTTTACAGTTCCACCCTAAATAGAGTAACAGTTTAAAACCTATTGGTTTCAGTGAACTTTGAAGGTTGTTGTAACTCTACTTAGGGTGGCACTAATAGTCTTCACAAGCTATTAATGGTGCAGTTGAATCCAAACTAAAGGGAATGTCTTTCCTTTCCCACATGATACAAAGGCAATGTTATTATTCAGAAGGTTCACTGGAATGATCAACATTTCCAGGAATACATTCTTCTAAATAATATAAGCACTACTTTTTACAGTACTATCCTATGCAGTTAATCCAGAGGTCATTTCGGGGGGATCGCGGGGGATCGCAGTTCCCCTGGGTGAGGTACGGGGGGCGGGGCACATGACGAAGCCCCGCCCCCTGCTTCCGGCCGCCCCGCTTCCGGCCCTCATTCAGCCAGGAGGAGGCAGGAGAAGAGGGAGCGTAAGTTGCTTCCTCCCTGCCTCTCCCCACCCCTGCCTGCCTGGGGCCAGGGAGGGCCTTTGCGGGGCTTCCATGCACTCCCGCCGGCCTTGCAGGTCCACCGCCGGGCCCCTCATCGGGCATGGCAGTGGAGCTGCAAGGCCGGCGGCGGCCAGGACCGTTGGGGGCGGGGTGTGTGGCCTTATGACGCACTTCCGGTGATGTCAGGGGGTGTGGCATATGCTAATGAGTTCCCCTAGCTCTTTTTCTACGAAACGACCCCTGAGTTAATCCAGTCTCAATAGATTTGTATGTACTCGAGTAACTTGAAATAGCCTGTTATGATTTCTTTTTACACACAATTATTGTACAGCAGAACAGTTCCAGGCATGCCAAGCCTGAATATTTAGGTTGCCAGCCTCCAGGGGTGGGGGGCTAGAAACCTCCTGGAATTACAACTGCTCTCCAGACTACAGAGATCATTTCCCCTGGGGAAAACGGTTGCTCTAGAGAGTGGATTATACCCCACTGAGGTTCCCCCCACAATCCTAATCTCCACCCCCAAATCTCCAGGGGTTGCCTTGAGTTGGCAATCCCAAGGAATACTCTTATCATATGAGCAGAGGTCATCCTGAGAAGCAAATGTGCATTGGCTCACATGGCAAACCCATCCTATGACTTATTTACTTAAAGGTAAATCTCAGTGAGACTGTAGAACAAATTTAGTAAAAGGTAAAGGTTCCCTTGCTCGAAAGCCAGTCGACTCCGACTCTAGGGTTGCGGTGCTCATCTCCGTTTCAAAGCCGAAGAGCCAGCGCTGTCCAAAGACGTTTCCGTGGTCATGTGGCCGGCATGACTAAACACCAAGGCGCACGGAAGGCTGATCTGTTCCACTGCTTCAGACCAACACGGCTGACTACCTGGATCTCACTGAGACTGTTTGGTTTAAGAGGTAAATCTCACTGAGACTTATTCTCAGCCGGATCCTATGCACATCTATTCGGCAGCCTCCCTCCAACCAACCACCCCCGGTAGGGTTTCCAACTCTGAGCTGGGAAATACCTGGAGAAGATTCTGAGGGTAGAGCCTGGGGAGGGTGGGGGTGTGGGGAGAGGAGGGACAACAGCAGGGTATGGTGCCATAGAGCCCACCCTCCAAAGCGGCCATTTTCTCCAGGGGAACTAATCTCTGTCGCCTGGAGACCCGCTGCAATGCCGGGAGATCTCCAGCCACCATCTGGCGGTTGGCAACCCCAGTCCCAGAGTATTTCAGAAGCCTGCCGTCCGCACGCAGCGCACCCCGGGACGTCCTTTTGCCACAGGAAACGGGCACTAGGCGCACGTCGCCTCGCCTGCCTAAGAGAGAAGGCTGGCCGTGCCTGAGGAAGGGGAGGCTCTGCTGCTACTGCTGCTGACACACGCCGCCACCGCCGCCCTTGCCTGCCCTTTCCCCGGCGCATTCTCCGCCTCTCCTTTCCCTTTCCCTTCCTCCACCAGGAGGAGTCTGTCGGCGAATGGGGCCTGCCTTGTGACCGGAAGGACCGGGGAGCTGCCCCCGGAGGAAGACTCGGCGGCGCTGGCTCGCAACGGTGGCGGGAGAGTCGCGGGCACGGCCGGGCCTGGAGCGAGGGGGAGCGGTCGGCCTTGCCGGGACGAGGGAGCGGGCTGAGCGGGTAAGAAGGCAGGGCTGAGGCACCGGCCCCTTCCCACGCCTGCCCGTCCCGGGCCCTGTCGCTGGGGCTGCGTTGCTCCGGGGCGGCAGGAGGAGCCGATGCCCGTTCTGCCCACTTGCCTGCACCCACCCGGGGTGGGCGTGGTGGCGGTGGCTGCCCAGGGGCCGGCTTGGCTGGGAATGCTGGACCTGGCCTGGCCTGGCCCGGCTTGGCTGGGGCTGCTGCAGATGCGACCAAATGTCAGGTCTCTTTCTGTTGGAAGAGAAGGGGGAGTGGGGGGCTTGGAGAAGCAAGAAGGGGTGTCTGTCAGGTCCAGAAGCACCCAGAACTTTCTTTTTTTAATGGCAAAGAGAGGTATTATCTGTAAGCCAGGTCTGTGGAATGCTCTTGCTGAATGACACAGGATAACGTGCTAGCTTTCGGATTTCTGAGAGCAGTGGGAAAACGGGAGGGAAAGGGGGGGAAATGCGTTTCTGTGGCTGTCCGAGAGGAGCGTCTATGATCTGGCCTAGTAACCTGTGTCTGCAGATGCATCCCCATGTGGTTGGATGTGTTGCGCTATAGCAATCCTACATGTCTTGGTGGAGACGAGAATATAGTTGCAAGCCATCGCTATAGTGCCATGATAGCCAGTATTATGTAGATACCTGGGATAGGTATTTATGTGGTCCTCTATAGAAAACTAGAAAGCAGGGTTTTAATCTAGCTTTCTCAAACCTACAGTGCAGTCTTAAACAGGCTTCAGGAGTTGGGATTGCACTGCTGCTTTTCTGACATAGAAGAATTTTTATATGTATGGAGGAGTATTCAGTTATGAGAGGATGGAACCGGTTTATCTGAGAGTTCTGTTTGCTATCACCGTCTTAGGACAGAGGGGCAGGCTAGTGTTTTTATTTAGTAAATAAAATATTCATAGCTTGCCTCTCACCATAAAAGGGGACTCAAGGCATCTGTTAAGATAAGACATGAGCAAATCCAGAGGGAGCTCCCAAATAACGTTTAGTAGTGTTAAGATGAATAGCATCTCACGAGACTTAAGTCACAAGAAATGTAGGAAAATTTAGTCTCCAGATACCCTCCTAATTTCAAAGAAGCGGCTGCTGGAAAAAAACCCACCCTAATGTTGTCAAGGCAAAATGCAAAAAAATTGAAAATGCTGTTAATAGGCCATCTTTGAAAATGTGAGAATGCTCCCTAAAACATTATAATGCTTGTGTGTCATAGTCTTGCAGTTTAAAGGTTCAGCATCTTAGGTTCTGTAGCATGTTCTGTTGGCCGAATCTTTATAATGGCTCATGACATTGTGAAGAAGTGGTGTAACCTAAAAAGAAGTTCCATTCTGGACAGCGAAATTTCAGTTGACTCAAATAACAGATGTGTCATGTTTGGCAATTCTTGATAAACTACCGTACTTTGTCACTGGTGGGGGTGTTGTAATACTTAGTTGTGGTTGTGGCACTGCTCATTTAAGACTGGGTTATACTTTATTTTGTTAGAAAGTATAATCGGTATGTAATTACTCTTAAGAGTTTGAAGCAGGGGTCATTTGGGGGGGGGACGCGGGGGGACGCCATCCCCCCGGGTGAGGTGCGGGAGGGCGGGGCCTGGAGCTCCCTGCTGGTGCCCGCTGGAGGTCGCCGCCGGCTGTGGGGACGACACACTTCCGGTGATGTCAGGGTGTGTGGCATATGCTAATGAGTTATGCTAATGAGTCCCCCTAGCTCTTTTTCTACGAAATGACCCCTGGTTTGAAGTCATTTGGGAAAACACTTTTCAAATATAAAAAGTGCTATGCTTGATATATTGATGGAATTTTAAAAGTGTAAATGGCTGTTTCTTCTTCAAACGGGACTTATATGCAATTATAGATATGGAACAGCAGGTTTCTACCCCCTAAGGTATCTTAGTTATTGCTAATAGGGAACATACAGAAAGAGTAAGAAGTTGAAAATAGAAACAATCAATACTGTGGTAAATAAAAGGATTTTTTACTATCTGGATTTACAGTCAACTTTGCATATAATCAGCATTACAGAATGAATGCAAAGACCTTCAGCTTGTATGTACTAGAAGGGACAGTGGGATTTGTGCTTTTCATCATAAGCAGTAATCAGTGTCCCAACTGAAAAACAAACTTGTGTCTACCTTAATACATCATGGGATTAGGAGTAAATTAAAATTTAAATTCTTACACAGTTTATCTGTTTTCTTGCGGAAATTTGTACACCAAAATTATTTCAAGGCCATAACGTCTCCCAAATCCCTGGAAATAAAATGAAATATCAGATTTAGGAATGAATGGTCTTTCAGAAATTGATGATGGTTAGGGAAATGCTAGTATGGTCTAGAATATTGTGTAAATGACATGATACAACTTTCACAGGGATAATTTTGTCCTGTGTCTTACCATCAGAACAGTGAAACGGGGTTACCCGCCTACATGGTACTGCATTTGGGGAGGGAGGACTCTACAAGTTTGCAGAGAGACATCTTAGTTTGTGTAAACACAGAAACAGCCCAGTGAGGACTTGAGCATGTTCATTGCTTTCAAGGCCACAGAATGTTGAGAACATTTGAGGGGAAGGAAAATAAAGGTGATTTTGGTATTTTCAAGTCCTTAACAATTTACACTATATTTGAGTGGGAAGGAAAGTGACTAATGGTTCTAATTTACCCCCTATAAACTCCCCCCCCCCAGGCTAAAGATTTGCTTAACCAGGGTCAGAGGAATGTGTCACTCACCCAGGAGCTGAGGAAGGGATAGAGCAGGGGTGTCAAACATACAGCCCAGGGGCCGGATCAGGCCCCCCGGAGGGCTTCCATCAGGCTCGGAGTGGAACTGGCCATCTCCTGCTTCCAGTTCTGCTGCTGCATCATAGCTTGCTTCACCAGACTCTCTTAATCACTCAGCCATTTCATGTTTTAACTTGGGTCCTAGACTCAGAACTCTGAGCATGAGATTTCTGTGGTGAATGTCAGTAAATCAAAAGTAGGTTTGCAGCTTACATAGCTAATGTTTTAAGCATGTTTTTATTTTAAGTAAAAAAAAATCTTTGTGTTTCTGTCCTTTATAAAGTTTATATATCCGCTACCTGGCATTACATTTTATGACACACATGGCCCGGCCCAACAAGGTCTCATTTATGTCAGATAACAAATGAGTTCGACACCCCTGGGATAGAGCCTCTATGAACCTCTAGTATCCTGAAAGAGATGGTGAAGTTAGGATTAAGGATGCATGCCTCATCCTCAGTTCCCCCTTCCCCCTCCAAAAAAACACCTGTTCTCTAATATGTGGCGAAAGGGGGGGGAGACCCCTGCTCAGCAGTTGTACAGCTAAACATTTTCCTGATCAACAATCAGGGCAGGTGCTGCGGTGTTCGACTTCTAAATTCAAGGCTATGTGAACAGGAACCTATTCCTGTAGCTCAGGAATCTGACTCTCGGATGATATTAAGGAAAGGCAGTTTTCTGATCACTTCATGCACATCCAGACTCTGTTATTTCTTGTGGACCTCTCAATTTGTTTTCTTTAATATGGGAGTTGATGACTGAGTGCCTGTAAGTAGGCAGTGAAATGGGGACGGCTAGGTGGAACTTTCTGCATACACTCCAGGTATGGGGGGGGCGGAACCCTCCAGGAGTAGCCTGATGAGGAATGAGCATGCTCACTGCCTGCAAGGGAACATTGAAGATTCCAAACTGCTGAGCAGAAGTTGAATAGAAATGGAGGTAAGTTTGGGAAAAATTAGCTTACTCAAGACCCTAGCAGATCCTTGAGTAGGAGATTTGAATGAATGAATGGATGGATGGGCTGGAGCGGGATTTTCCTAGATATATGGTCTTTAGGTCACAAAGGACATGTAAGTTTGCATCAGTCTGTTTAGAATGGAATGTTTTCACAATTTTGCTGTTTTGTAAATATGACATATGCTGAGTTACAAATGATGCATGTTGTTAAAGCTATACAATGTTTATATTTGGTAATGAGGTCAATATTGCATATATTTAAATTTTCTCCAAAAAGTGCATGATTTTCTGCATGATTTTCCAAGGGGGGGATTCCCCCCCCATAGCATCAACATTTTTGGAAACTTTGTACCTCTAATGAGAGCCCCAGCTTCCATTTATAATAAAAAAATACTATGCATTTTTGTAGTACCTTTCAAATGTTTGAAGTGCTCTGCATACATTATTAGAGTAATCCTTATAAAATCCCTTAATATACCACAAGCCTGCTATGACTGAAAAATGGTGGCTGGCTTAGAGAGCATGGCTAAAGTAAAATGTGAACTGGGAGCTTCCTGGATCACATTATCAGCTGACATACTACATCATCTTTTTGTGTATATTACTAGGAATAAGGCCTATTGTGGAAATAAATACAATGAGCTCTAGAAAGACGCTCTGGGCGGGTGCCCTGGCCTTGGGCACTTAGCAGCAATTTGCTGTGGTGACCTCAGTAGGGTATAACGATACAGAGTCCACATTTTCTCCAGGGGAACTGATCTCTGCCGTCTGAAGAGCAGTTGTAATTCTGAGTAATCTCCAGACCTCATCTGGCAATTGACAATAATGGTTCCCCAGGAGGAAATGGCTGGTTTGGAGGGTGGAGTCTATGGCATTGTACCTGTCTGAGGTCCCACCCCTCCTCAAACCCCACCCTCTCCAGGCTCCACCTCTCAAATCTCCAGAAATTTCCCAACCTGGAGGTGGCAAACCCTTCTCCTTCCCAGCCAACCATCAGTGTACCATTTTCTGCCCCTCTGACTTCAGGTTTCCATTTTCTCTCCCCTCCCTGCAGCCAGTACCTAGGAAAAGTACAGTCTTTCTCCACAGTGGGGACCAAAGCAGCTCACATCATTCTTCTCTCCTCCTTTTGATCTGCACAGTAACCTTGTGAGGTAGGTTAGGCTGAAAGTCTGTGAGGGGTCCAAAATCATCCGGTCAGTTTCCACAGGAAGAACCTGGATCTGGCAGACCCTGCTCTAAAGCACTAACTGCTATATCACACTGGCTGTAATAGGGGGGGCACCTCAGCAGGGTATAATCATAGAATCATAGAGCTGGAAGGGGCCATACAGACCATCTAGTCCAACCCCCTGCCCAATGCAGGACCAGCCTAAAGCATCTCTGACCAATATTTGTCCAGCCTCTTCTTGAAAGCTGTCAGTGAAGGGGAACAAAGCACCTCCCTAGGCAACTGATTCCACCTTTGAACCACCCCGTTTTTTTCCAGACATGAAAACTGCAACCTTGTTCCCCTTTATAAGGACACCCTCCACTTTACACTTTCTTCAGAACGATAAAGGAGTGGGACCCTTCCTGACCTTGTTATGTATGTGCTTGCAGTGCACTATTTATGTGCTGAGAGGCAACAAGTAGTGCTGATAACCTGTGTGAGAGTAAAGGAAACAGATTTCAGATGCCCTCTCTTCGTCTCTCCACTGTAACCAGTATAGAATCATGGCACATATTAAACAAAGGGACTAAACTCTTATATTTTTTACAAAGGTTGGAACCACTGTTGTTGGGTATTCCTTCTAGACAGAAGAATTCGGCAAGTGAATGATTACAGTAGTCAGATTGCTAACAAGTTGGATCCAATCTGTGCAAATCGCTTCATATGTTGACACTGAGATATCTGTTGTTCTTGAGTATTAGAATATTCTTCTACTTAATGTGAAGGAATGTGTTCAAAGTCTCTCTTT
>NW_015161425.1:636490-646611 GCF_001447785.1 Gekko japonicus
TCTTTCCCTTTGTTTTAAAGCACTCTTCTTGTGTTTTTAATGGTCTAATTCAGAGGTTCTCAACCTTTTGAGCACACATGCACCTTTGGAATTCTGACACAGGGAGGTGAAGCCACGAAGCCAGTCAATACTTCCTTTAAGATGTGGAGTCTTGTGAGCAAAAATTCTACTTTGTGAGTTACTGGCATTAAAGTTGTGAGCGAGCAATCTGCATAAATTAGTTTGTTGTTTGTTCCGGAGCCCTCCTTCCTGAGCTAAGACAAAAATGTGTGAGCCGGAGGCTAAAAAACTGTGCGCTAGCTCACACTAACTCAGCTTAGAGGGAACACTGAAGCCAATCACAAAATGTCAGGAAGTGAGATTATGCATAACTCTAATAGTAACACTTCAACATTTGAGGCAAGAAGCTCTGCTTAGAGGATGTCTTTAAAAAATGAACATACTATTTCAAAATATTTTCTTGTGTACACACAGCTTACCTTCAGTCATGCGGTGAAGATCCTTGTGTTGTGGCAGCTGCCCCTGAAAGCAATGCTTTTTTGAATCTGCTCAACGAGTCAGATCTCCAGTGGCCAATCAGAGGTCCTGCTGGGCAAAAGCCCCACCTGGCCCCGCCCACCTTCTTAAAACACTTGGTTAACCTTGTAGGTTTCAACTTTTTCCATTTAGATGACATTCTTGTAGATGGATGCACTGTATTACGCTGTATTGTACATTAATTTAAAATTAATAAAGATGATTAAAAAAAACAAAACACTTGGCAGGTGCCAGGAAAGGTGTTAGTGGGTGCCAGGGTGTCCGTTGTGGAACCCTTGTCTAATCAAACCATTATGACTTTTATATCCATATTATTATTTCCATTAAACTGTTGAATAGTTACAGAGAACAATCCTAAACTGATCTGCGCAGAAATAAGCCTCGTGTTATTCCGTGCGGTTTGGTTCCTGGAAAGAGCCTTTAGGATTGAAGCCATAATGTATAATTAACTTGGGCACAAATTAGATGAAAACAGGGAAGAGTGTGCCATAGTTAGTGACTCATATGCTGGTCAAAAGATTCAGGTAAATGTGTATGATTAAAGTGGAATATGATGCAGTTCTGTCACTCTGGTGGTTTGAGACTGCAGACAGCTCAGTAGTTCAAAGGGGAGGCCAAGCAGTTCATTAGGGGCTTGGAACAGAAGCAGCAACATGTTCATTGTGTGCAGGCAGTCAGGGCCGGCCCCAGCTTATTTTGCACCCTAGGCGAGGATCCCTTTCTGTGCCCCCCCCCCCATGCGCCCACCACGGCTTGGACCCATTAATTGGATCTGTACCCCGGGGACCTCTCGTTCCCCTGGCACCTATGCTCTTAACACTCACTTTTGCTTTTGTAACTTTGCCTGCTTTGCACATCTGGCTTCCACCAAGGAAGACTCTGCAAAGAAAGGCATTAGTTGCAAACAACCTCTGCTTCTCACTTGCCTTGACAGTTCCTTGCTGGGGTTGCCATAAGTCAGTTGCAACTTGAGTGTCCTTATGTAATAGCCCCCCTACTTAGATTTTTCTTTGACTCAGCTGAGTGACCCTTCTGTGCCCAGAGGGCTAAGTTCTTTGGTGGAATTGGTGTTCATATCATCAGAAAGATCATAACATGTTTAAAACTCAGTAGTGTTTGTAGCTGAACCAGGATGGGGGGTGGGGTGCCAGTTTGGTGCCCCTATGGGCCGGCGCGCTCTAGGCGAGCGCCGGGTTCGCCTAGTGAGTGAGCTGGCCCTGCAGGCAGTATCCAGCAGCAGCGCAAGAACAATGAAGTGTAACTTGCATGGGCCCCTTTTATGACAGTCAGAACGTCTGTGGGTTTTTGTTGTTGTTCTGTTTTTGGAAAGTGCACCTGTTTTTGGAATGTTAGTGAACTGAAGGTCTGGGCTGATTAATTTTAAATGTTGTTGTTCCATGTTCTCTTTCTCTCTCTCTCTCTCTTTGCAGACCATCTGGGAAGCGCAATGAGTGTCAAGGCCTTCAAGCTGGTCCCCGCAGTTGAGCGGGAAATGCTGATGGGCGACAAAGCTCGGATCAACATTGAATGCATTGAATGCTGTGGGAAGAACCTGTACATCGGAACCAACGACGGCTCCATTTATCACTTCCTCTTGGAAGAAAAGAACTCCCCAGATGAAAAAACAAGTTTTACTGTCACCAAACAGCTGCACAAATACCTAAGCGTGAGAAAGGCCGTGGGCGAGTTGAAAGCGGCTTCGGCGCTCAACAGGCTTCTGGTGCTTTGCGACAGTGCCATCATGCTTGTGAACATGATGAACCTGGAACCCATCCCCACGGGGGCTCGAATCAAGGGAGCGGTGACGTTCACGTTGAATGAGAACCCCGTGAGCGGGGACCCGTTTTGTGTCGAGGTGTGTATTGTTTCAGTCAAACGGAGGACCATCCAGCTGTTCTTGGTATACGAGGACAGAGTCCAGATCGTGAAGGAGGTTTTCACTCAGGAGCAGCCCTGTGCCGTGGCTGTGGACGGCCACTACTTATGTCTCGCCCTCACCACCCAGTACATTATACTGAATTACAATACCGGAGCCTCCCAGGATCTGTTTCCGTACTCCAGTGAAGAGAGGCGACCGATTGTGAAAAGAATAGGCAGACAAGAATTCCTGTTGGCCGGACCTGGAGGATTAGGTGAGGTTGAAATGCTCGTTGCGTCACATTTGACGGGATTTCAGGTGCAGGGGTCTCTTCTGTCCTTGGTGGTGGTGGTGGCGGGGAGGTGCTTTTCTTCATGACCGAACAAAGCTCGCTTCAGACAGATTTGATCCTTTGTGCAGAAGTCTGAGAAGTCCCGATCCCACTTCTCAGTGGATGATATCCTATTTCCATATAATGGACAAGCAGAAAAAAGGGTGTTTCTGTGAAATATGCCAAGGATAGGACCAGGATGCTAAGTCATAGTCCATGTCTTGTGTAGTTGACTGTAGAAAGAGTTTTGGGATTTCAAATGCTGCCATTACATGGTTGACGCCATGGCTTAAATTGTGAAGAGTTCTGCCACGGCGTTTCTGCTACAAGAGAATATTCTTGAGCTCAGTACCCCTGGTTGGCTTCATTGAAATGACAGTGGGATATATGTGGTACAGACTACTTGGAATTTCTCATGTAGGAAGAATTGTAGCCAGTGTTCTCTCTAAGCTGAGTTACTGTGAGCTAGCTCACAGTTTTTTAACCTCCAGCTCACACATTTTTGTCTCAGCTCAGGAAGGAAGGCTCTAGAGCAAACTAATTTATGCAGTAGCCAAATTGCTGGCTCACAACTTTCATGCCAGTAGCTCACCAAGTAGAATTTTTGCTCACAAGCCTCCCCAGCTTAGAGGGAACATTGATTGTAGCTTACTTGCTGATTCAGGTCTTCAACAGCAGCCTGTTTCTGGTTTGCAGTGTTTACCTTCTTGAATTTGGCTCACAGATTATAGAAATAAAGCTGTCTCTATAAGCAAATGCCATTTGTAAGCATTTATAAAAATTCCTGGGGGGAAGACTGGATTCTTTGTTGATTTATGGTTCGACTGTCCAGGTGTTTGGTTTGTAAGATTAAAATGCATGTAAAATCTTGAGCTGTCCCTGAAATAGGACCAGTGACACATGGAGTAAACAGGCCAGTTGCCAAGGTGAGAGTCCACTCTGGTCCTCCTACTTTGTATTAGGAAGCTGAAACGGCTGTTCTTTATGGTGAACATCAGAGGCTGAGAACAAACATAGAAAGGTCCTGCTCCTAAACTTCCAGAAGCACTGAATTGGCTTCTGGCAGAAAGGGACCAATCCAGTAAATCAATTCATACGTTACTTCAGGTATCAGATTGTTTGCCATATATGTGGCTTTAATTAAGGTAGTCTTAAGAAACTTGTGGAGATGCGGTGGCTCAAGTGGTTAAGACGCTGAACTGCAGGCTGTGGAAGGTCGGTAGTTCAGCAGTTCAAGACCCGGGTGTCGCATGACGGAGTGAGCTCCCGTCTCTAGTTCCAGCTCCTGCCAACCTAGCAGTTCGAAAGCAAGAAATTACAAGTAGATAAATAGGTACCACTTCGGTGGGAAGGGAACAGCGTTCCGTGCGCCTTGGTGTTTAGTCATGCCGGCCACATGACCACGGAAACGTCTTCGGACAGCGCTGGCTCTTCGGCTTTGAAACAGAGATGAGCACCGCAACCCTAGAGTCGGATTCGACTGGCTTTCGAGCAAGGGAACCTTTACCTTTACTTTAAGAAACTTGTAGCCTGTTTATGTGCAAATGTTAAGTGTGTTGTGCAGCTTCATTTATTCCTTTTCTTCACCTTCATATTACTGATTATGACGTTGGAATATATATATACTTGCCAGAAAATACAGTTATCAAATTAAAATGTTGCCCTCACTTAACAAGATGACAAGCAAGGAGAGTGGGGTTTGTGTTTGACGGATCTAATGCTTTTCAATCTGGATGCATGAGTGATGTTCTCCACACATTAGTTTGGAAGAAAAAAACCATTAAAACATTATCCCCCCACTTTGTGTTCAGAACTACCGTGTAGTTGGTTTCAGAGCGTCCCTGAGTACGGCTTTCCTTCTAATGGTTAGAACAGGCAGCCAAAGCACAGACCCTTAACATACCATTTTTGTTTGTTCGTCTTGTATGGCCTCAAACTTTTTGAACCCTCTTCTAAATTTACTGTACTTTTCAGGTCTCCCTTGCAAAGTCCTCCCTCCTTGCTTTGGAAGGCACCCATTTTTGGGTCCTCTCATCCACAGCTTGAGAGCCGCTTTTGTGTGGTATTAGTGGTCTGTCATTGATGAGTGTACGTTTGTATAGATTCTGCCCCCCAGGCCAGACCAGGAATGGGGGAAAGAACTCTACACTGGCTCAAAACATTACTCAATCACCCAGAGATGTAGGCTCTCTGGATTTCAAGACAATAGCCACCAGAACCTTTTTTAACTAGGGTCCCTTTCCAGCCCAAGAGCAATGTTCAGAGTCTTAACTGGCCTCTGGGACTTAACACATTAGCAACTCAATCCAGAGCTGTGCAGTTAATCTTACTAAGGTAGCGCAATTGGTCAGCGGTTTAGGCTGCAAGATTTAGCTTGGAATTCAGTTACACATCAAAACAGACACTAGGTATAAACAAGAATAAGGTTTATTCAGTAGAGAATTTAGCACAGACTAATAAGGATTTCAAAATAACAAGCCTAGGCAAGTTTTGCCTTAACTAAACAGTAAGAAGCATATTTACCAACATCAGGGTAGCATCCAAGAGTTCAGTATTGTCCATTGGAATAGTCCAGGTACCCCCAAGGGGGTTTGAGGAGGAACATCCCCTCCTTGCCTTCATGTGCTCTAAGGCACAAGGGGATCCTTTGTTCTCCCCCAGACCACATGGCAGGACAAGAGCATTTCAGGGGTAAGTCCACAGAGCAGCAGAGATAGCAGGAACAGAAGAGAGAGAGTTCCTCTCATTGGGAATGACCAGATATACTGCAATCCCCGTCCCCAAATTAGCCCTGGCCATGGGCCAATTGGAGTAGACATGGGAGTGTCCAATTGTTGGGTTGCATGGGTACAACTTCTGAATGGTCAGTAGTCTTGAAGGCCACACCTGCAGTCATGTGGTCCCCCAAACCCCTACTCCCACAGCGTACGTGCAGTTTCTGACATGCTGGCCTAGCTTCCAGCATGGAAGTGTGAAGGATTATATGGCATGGCAATTGAGCTTCTCTGACCAAATGTTCAGCCATCTGGCTTCAACAGGAAATCAACACAGCAGGGTATCAGCAAGAGGCATTCCAGGGGAGACATGAAACCTATAGAAATCAATATTTCTATACGACGTTATTTTTATTTATTTAGAGATGTAGAGATTTATACCACGCCCTACCCCGTAAAGTGGTGTCAGGGCGACTTACATCATCATAAAACTGTACATCATGAAATACAGGCTCCAACTAGATTAAAATTAAATTTAAATAACTCATTTAAATACCCATTAGCAGCTCAGCCATTGATTTAAGTTCTGATGTATGCTACGTTCATGCCAGGAAATGGCAGCGGATCGCTTGATCTGCGGGACCACCTCCTCCAGTACATCCCCGGGAGAGCATTACACTCTTCACAGAACAACTTGCTTGTGGTCCCCTGGCCCTAGAGACATCCGGCTATCCTCGGCCAGGGCCTTCTTGGCCCTGACTTAGGGGAACTCTCTGCCAAACAACATCAGGGTCCTGTGGGATCTTATGCAATTCTGCAGGGCCTGTAAGGCAGAGATGTTCTGCCAGGCATTTGGTTGAGGACAGTGACGGCTTATATCATGGTTGGCCCACTTCCTGGATCCCTATCCCTTGAAGGGTCTACCCCCCCCCCCATGCCAATGAAGCAGCCACAGGCCTGAAATGGGAGGGAACTACATTTTTTCCCCTTTTCACTATTAATGAATTATATGTTCTGATGGTCATTTTTATGGTTTTATTGTTTTTATGGTTTTATTGTTTTTACATCTGTACATCACCTAGAGCCCCACACTTTGTGGGGATTAGGCGATTCGAAAATGCATTTAAATAAATAAATAAATTGATGGAATAGTCAGTTGCTCCTGGCACCTATTGATCTAAATAGCGCCATGGAGTGCTTGAGTGCAGTAGAAATATGCAAAAAAATGAATTAGTTAGAAATATGCAAATTAGAAATTAGTTAGAAATATGCAAAAAATTGAAAAAATCTTTTAGGTCTAGCCATAAGAGGATTGTATTAAATTCCAAGATCTCAGCCATAAGAGAAATTATCCCCGCCTTTCTTCCTACACTGAGTCTTTACGATAGGGAATCTGATCCCTTTTAGAGAATTTGACAGCCAGGTAATCAGCTAGCTGTTTGATAACAACCTTTTACGAATTTGCAGGTATGTTTGCAACTGTTGACGGCATCTCCCAGCGGGCTCCTGTTCACTGGTCGGAAAACGTGATTGGGGCTGCCCTCTGCTTTCCTTACGTAGTCGCTCTCGATGAGGAGTTCATCACAGTTCACAGCATGCTGGACCAGCAGCAGAAGCAGACTCTGGCCTTTAAGGACGGTCACATCCTGCAGGACTTTGAAGGTGTGGTCTAGTTAGCCTTGTACTGTGGCATGTGGGGAAAACTTACGTCTAGCTTGTTTTTAATCTGGAAATACTAATGAAAATAGAGACTTGTCAAAAACATATTACTGTGCTGTTTTTTTTTAAAAAAACATTTCACATGTGAATGATATGTATGGTGTTCCATAGCAGCCACAGTACTTCTGTCTGCTTGGACCCAGGAAACATACCAAAAGAATCTCACACCTGAATGTTTTACTGTGTATTTTCAGGATGATCATAAGAGAATTCACAGTAAAGTGTGCTTGTAATTACATCTTGCTTATTTACTTTTTCTTTCTTTTTTCTTTTTTGGTGAATATTGTGTGTGTGTACGCCTGGAAGTCATGGTTGACTTCTGGCAACCCCTAGTGGGTTTGGACGTTTCAAAGAGGTGGCTTGATATTGCCTGCCTCTGCATCCCGGCCCTTGTATTCCTTGGAGGTCTCCCTTCCAAGTACTTGCCAGGGTCAGCCCAGCTTAGCTTCCGAGAGCTGACGAAATCGGGCTTGCCTGGGCTACCCAGGTCAGGGCACATCTTGCTTATTTACGTTGCAGTAACTGTTACATAATATGTGACTTACAGATTTTGTCAGATGGTATTAAGTACTTGGGATGGGGCAGGATGAGGAATACTATATTGTACACTGTACTATAGACACTGTACACTCAGGGCCGGCATCAGAACACCCTAAGGTGGGTCAGTTTCCAGGGCCTCTGGCCTCTGGTGTGGGGCCCATTGCCACCGACCTGTTGCCCCTGTGCCTGCCCTGTCATTTGCCCGTGTGCCCTTCCCCTTGTCCTTCTGCTTGGCGTCTCACCACCCATGCTTCCTGCCATATGCACCACCCAGTATGCCATGGTGGAAGGGTGTGCAGGTGGTGCAGAGTGGTGGTGTTTTAGGCAGCAGTGGCAGGTGCCTTGCCCTATGCTGCCCAGGGCCATTGGAGAAAGGGAAAAAGAAGGACACTTAGGCAGGCAGGAGGGCAGGAAAAGGAGGTGCCCGTGGGAGCAACCACAAAACATCGGCCTCTGCAGAAACAAATTTTTTTCCAGTCCAAGGAAACCTGAAACCAGTCCTGATGTTCCCTCTAAGCTGTGGAGCCCTGTGAGCAAAAAAATCTGCTTTGTGAGCTACTGGCATTAAAGTTGTAAGCTAGCGATTTGGCTGTTGCATAAATTAGTTTGCGCTGGAGCCATCCTTCATGAGCTGAGACAAAAACGTGTGAGCCGGAGGCTAAAAAGCTGTGATCTAGCTCACACTAACTCAGCTTAGAGGGAACACCCCAGACTGTACTCTACTAGGTGTTTAAGGGTAGGAGGCCCTGTCCTTAAGAGAAAGAAGACACGCCCAGCCATCCTGATTTGGGGTAAAGCACCATTGCCTAGGGTGCTCTCAGACAGAAGTTATCATGGTCTTGTTCTGAATTTGCAGTGAGGTGTTTTCCACTTCGAAAATGTTATGCAATTTAGGCATCTCATTAACTTTTGTATTTAAATTTATCTAGATAAATTCTCTGTCACGGTAAAAAATTTAAATGGCATATTTCTTTTTTTAAAAAATCCAGGCAAAGTTATTGTGGCGACCACTAAAGGGGTATACATCTTGGTGCCGCTGCCACTGGAAAGACAGATCCAGGATCTTTTGGCCAGCCACAGAGTCGAAGAAGCTCTGGTGTTAGCAAGGGGAGCGCGAAGAAATATTCCAAAAGAAAAATTTCAGGTCTGTCAAGTATTTTTTAAACATGAGAAAGTGGTGTAGAGTAGGAGGCAAGCTGTGAAGATGTAAAGATCGCCTCAAAGATCCCTCTGAGAACGGGAGCCCTGAAAGGCTGTTAATACTAAAGAGATCTCATTCATTGTATTTCTATCAAGGTGCACTCTGATGAGTCAACTAACGAGCTAAGATTGACTGGTGCATTTTAAGAAAAGGGGTTGGAGAAACCGGGGAGGGGGTGAGCAACTGAGAGGCAGTGTGGTGTAATGATTAGTATGTTAGATTAGGATATGGAAGTCCCAGGTTCTAATCCCCACTTTGTCATGGGAGCTTGCTGGGTGACCTTGGGCCCGTCACACACTCTCAGCCTACCCTACCCTTCAGGGTTGCTATGAGGATAAAATGGAGGACCGGGGAACGATGAGAGCAGCTTTGGGTCCCCATCAGGGAGAAAGGCAGGGTACCAATGGAGTAAACAAACTCTGATCTGCGCTTGCTTCAGACAGTGCATAGTGGTGCTGCTTAGGTGAGAAACTGTCAGAATGGCACTTCGTGTCCCCTCAGGCGGGTCTAAATGTTACCACCTGGAAGCCAGTCCCAATGATTTCAGCAGACCTTGCTCAGGAGACCTAGCAAGTTCAAGGAATGATGATAATAAAGTATGTTATCAGTTGTTCCGTGTGCTTCATATGCTATATCAGTAATCCTGCAAAGTAAACTTGTGTTCCTTTCTTGCTGTCTGGGTCTCTTATGCACAGAGGTTTTCCTGTCGTTCAGGTGCCGACACACTGATTTTCCTCCAAGCTTCCCCACATCCTCGTCCTCCATTTGTTATCTTCCTGTGGTTTTCCCGTTGTTTCTTCTTAAATCAGATCAAAGGTGGTTTGAGAAGGCATGGAGAAATGACAAGGAGAACACGGAAATGAGGCAGTGAGGAACCTTGGAGAGAAACGGCTGCAGGTGGAACTCGGCACCCACATTGCAGGAAAACCTCCTCCATATGAAAAGACCCCGGATTGCAAATGTAAGGCTTAGTGTAGTGGCTCGCCTGAGCCCCCTAGTGGGTTTGTGGCTGAAGGGCAGCTGCTTGGGAGCTTCCAGGCTAGAGAATTCTCTCTGTGCTAAATTCAGAATATTGTGCGTGTTCTTTCAGTGTTCCCCGAAAGTCTCCAGACAACAGTACTTGATAAAGCCTCTCAACTTGTTAAACGCCTTGTACTCTTTGAATCGATCTTCCTGAACTTTTGGAAATCCTTCTGGTGCACATTTGAATAATTCTCTATT
>NW_015161425.1:646641-675540 GCF_001447785.1 Gekko japonicus
AACAGTCTAGGAAGTGTAACTGAATCTGGTGTATGGCCTGTGAAGAAGGTTCTTCTTTTTTTTAAGTTAGTCTGTTCATTAACTAACTGTCTGATCCTAGTCATGTTTGTTCAGAAACGGGTCCTGTTAAGTCTGATGAGATACACCTCCTGATAAGCATGTTCCACAGTATAGCATATTCTTCATAGGCTGTACCGGCCTCATGTGGCAACAGCCATTTCCCCCAGTAAAGACTTTGTAAACAAAAACACGGGATTGGGGTAAGTCAAGGCCCTGTCACGTACAGCTCTTCCCCTTCCTCAGATAAAAAGATATTTAAGAAGTATCGGTTGCTATTTGTTGGATTAAATTTATTAGCATGATGGTAGACTTAAAAGTTTTGTCTAGAAATAAGTTTATATTGCTCTGATCCACTTTCTTGGAAGTTCAAAAAAGTGTTTAGTTTTGTGTAGGTTCTTTTTAGAATATTTTGCTGGGCTTGAGCAGTTAGCACAAAGCACAGGGTTTAAAAGGAGGATATATTTATTCATCAGTCGCTGCTGATGGAAGTTAAAACAGCAGTGTGACACAGGCTGGCTAAGTTTAAGTGTGGAGAGTTATTTAATAAGATGTTCCAAACATTTATTTTAGCAATTCAGCAATTTCCCTCTTCAGCGTTGGATGGAAATTATGGAGTATGAAGATGCAGTTCAAAGATTTTGGAGATGATATAGTCCATGACCTGTCTGAGCACCCCATGAATGGAAAGGCTATAATTAAATTTCTCTATCCAGTTTTAAAAATTATTATACAAAAGAGGCTGATCCAACAGAAATCAGCATGTCTGCTGGCAAATAAAGATATCCCGAGGGTCTGGCTGGTACGGGAGGCCAACAAACCTGTGTTGATAAGAACGTTGTTGTCTCTGCAACTGAACATTGGAATAGAAGTGATATAAAAGTCAATCTGCATGCCTCTTGAATTTTTTTTCCTGTCTTGTAACTGAACAAATTAAATTATAATTGTTTAGAAAAGATAGAGTCTTACTTTTGAACTGATTATAAAATTACTGTGATGACCCCTAGCCCCAATATCTCTTGATATTTCCATTCAGTTTTGTTCCTCTCTGAGTCTACTCTAATTTTCATGTAGGGAGAGGCGGCATGATGTGGAAGTCAGGGGGGTCATAGAATCATAGAGTTGGAAGGGACCTCCAGGGTCATCTAGTCTAACCCCCTGCACAATGCAGGAAATTCACAATACTTCCCCCTCCACACCCGCAGTGACCACTGTTCCGCGCCCAGAAGATGGCAAAAAACCTCCAGGATTGCTTCCTGACCCCAAAGTGGCAATCAGCATTTCCCTGGGCATGTAAGAAAGGGCCACAAGAACTAAGCACTGAGGCAACCCTTCCTGCCTTTCCTCTCATGATCTGCCTAAGTTCACAGAATCAGCATTGATGTCAGATGTCCATCTAGCCTCTGTTTGCAAACCCCCAAAGAGGGAGAGCCCACCACCTCCCGAGGAAGCCTGTTCCATGTAGGAACCACTCGAACTGTCAGGAAATTCTAATGTTTAGCCAAAAACTCTTTTGATTTAATTTCAACCTGTTGGTTCTGGTCCGACCTTCTGGGGCAACAGAAAACAACTCCCAAACATCCTCTATATGACAGCCCTTTGAGAACTTGAAGAGGGTTATCATATCACCTCTCAATCGCCTCCTCTCCAGGCTAAACATACCCAGCTCCTTCAGCCTTTCCTCAGAGGTCTCCAGACCCCTCACCATCTTCGTTGCCCTCCTCTGGACACGTTCCAGCTTGCCTGTATCCTTCTTAAATTGTGGTGCCCAAAACTGAACACGAAAAAACGACGCTCTAGGTGAGGTCTAACCAGAGCAGAGTAAAGTGGTACCATCACATCTCGCAATCTGGGTCAGAGTAGGGTCTGTGAAAACAGGGTTCAGAGCCCCACTCTGCCACAAAGCTCACCAGGCAACCTTGGGCTAGGTGCAGATTCTCAGTGTCTCCCACCTACATGGTTGTAAGGATGAAAAGGGAAGGGAGAACAATGAACTCCTTGCAGGAAGGGTGGAATAAAAAGATACCAGATACTTCCTCTTTTTTAGAACTGGAAGTTTATTTTTTCCCCTTAATAAATGTTGAATATGCATTTATGAATTTGATGCAGTCTTGAGAATGATGGTGCTGAGACCTCAGAGGATGGGGAAGCAGAGATGTAAAAATAGTTCAGTAAGTCTTGTGTTCAAATTAGTCAAATAAAGAGTGTCCAGATAAAAACTGGGAAGATTGTGTTGCTGTGAATTTGAGATATATCTTGGTTCAAAGCAGTTGACTTGTAAATTGTGTTCAGCCTTCGAGTAATGTGGAATGTACTTTCGCATAGGAGAGAATGCGCATACCAGAGGTGAACACTGTAGGACATACATTTTGCAGTATGTTTGTAAAATCAATCGATCACCAAAGCACTGCCTTTAGAGCATGCTGTACCTGTTCATCCCAATTTTTTGGTATTCCACCTCCAAAATCTCTTCCCTCCTATACCTATCTGTTGTCTTCCCAAAGCCTGTTAAGGTTGTTCATTCTGGCCAAACTAAGTGCTCACTCCTTGGCAGTTTTGAGGGGTAGGTTCATGCGTTTACCCTGTTCAGAACAAATCTGCCCCTTAGGTAAGATAGCACATATCCCTCTGGAGTGTCCTTTGTATGCTAATCTCCGGAGGCATTCTGTTTTACCGTGTTTGCAGGCTCATTCGGACATATATTCCTATGACTGACTGACTTTCTGACAGGGATCCAAAAAGAACTCTAGCAGTTGCAAAAATTTTTTTACTCCTTTTGTCTATTGAGTGATAAATGATTAACAACAACTATCCACTGTTCAAGATCGGTGTATCACAGAGCTTTTATTTGATAAAGGAAAGGAGTATGCTTGTGCTAAGATGCCATGACCAACTTACTGCTTTCCATAACCCATGTGTGCTGCAGAATACATGTGCACACCTGTTTAGACACATGGGGCGTTTCCTGTTTCATATATGAAATGTCTTTCTCTATAGGAATCCCACTGCATTTGAAGCTGTGATCCTGGAGATGGGTCTGTAAATTGCTTGAGACATCTGTAGCCATTTTCATTGCAGGTGTCCTGTCCTCCTATGCTTTGCCTTTTGCAGCCCACCAAAAACAGAATGGAGGCTGATGGGTAGACCTGCCTTGCAGGGTCTACTGGCATCTTCTAGCTCTCTGATTCTGCATGTTGCTTAAAGCAGTACGGGTGGAGAGTAAATCAGAAGCTGGAATCAGGCTAGTTAGCCACTGACTTGAAATGCCCATTGGTGGATGGAATCTGTAATATGTCGTCGTTTCTGCAAGTAAACATGCCTTCTTCTCCTTTTCTTTTGCAGGTAATGTACAAGCGAATCCTGCAGCAAGCAGGCTTTATACAGTTTGCACAGCTTCAGTTCCTAGAAGCAAAAGAACTTTTCAGGTAATCCTTAACTGGTGATGGGTCAGTTCCTTTTGACTTGATTTGAAGTCAGCTCATTTTGCCAGCTTCTTCAGCCAACATTCGGGGGGGGGGGGGGCTTGTTTGTTTTCTGAGCATTCATTCCCAGCTCATCATGTTGGCACTTACAAACTGCTGGTGCCCAGTGCTGTGATTGCCTAGGAATAGGCTTAATACAATGCTCCGAATCAAAATTCTAGCAAACGCGGATGCCATAACACCATGGCTTAAACATTTCCCCCAGTCTGTCCATGCGTTACTACATATGTTGTACATTCCCATTTTTAAAAAGGTTGTGTAGTTAGATATTAACATTGAGGAACTTCAGTGCTTTGGGTGCCTGATCTTTGACCATTTGATATCCCACACTGAATAAAAACTTTTAGCACAAATAATGCTTTGTTGAATTGCAAACGTAGCACCATGTGATGAACAACTGTATATTCCGCACTAGGGACTTACAAGCTTCAGCACCACGTGTGACTCTAACATGTAACCGGTGTGTGCGCATATAGGGCCCAATGTCCAAAGGCTCAGTAGCAGGGCTCTTTTTGTAGAAAAAGCCCAGCAGGAACTCATTAGGATAATAGGCCACACCAAACAGCAACACTCATTAGCATATTAGGCCACACCCTGACCGCACTGCTCATTAGCACATCAGGCCACACCCCCATGTTACCAGAAGTGTGGTCATCGAGCCACACCCACCGTTCCCTTCTTATTCTGTTTACCTTCTTTGTTGACAAAACCCAGGGCTTTTTTTGTAGCAGGAACTTCTTTGCATGTTAGGCCACACACCCCTAATGTAGCCAATCCTAATGAGTTTCTGCTATTGGGTGTGGCCTATTATGCTAATGAGTTGAGTTCCTGCTGGCCGTGGCCAGCTCAGGAGCCAGCCGGAACTCCGTTCCTGTACGTTCCTGCCCAAAGATAGCCCTGTTCAGTAGCCTACAGCCCTTATTTCTTTTGCCCCCTCCTTACTCGCCAGGCAAGGACCCCGCATCACCTAGCTTACATACGCTGAATTTCACATGTCATTTCTCTTACATGGGGTCTGAACAAACCCACAGCCATGCAGGTACTCACATGCACGCGCACACACAGAGAGAGGCTTTTCCAGCTATTGGCAGACTTTCGGGGTCACTCAAAAATGTTATGGAATGCTTTTGAACAATTTGCGTGCAGAAGGGAAATGCTGTCTGTTGTGGGAATCACCTTTTCTGCTTCACTGGGATTTCCAGGTTATGTTTTTGACTCGTAATGTTACTACTTGTTATGGAAACCCTAGCAGGATTTCCCATTCTGCTGTCCTGGATTAAGCTGTGCCTTATTCTTTGGCATCTATAAGTGGCACGGCAATTGAACAGAACTGGCTTCCTTGAGTGTTACTTGTTTTATAACATTTCTCATGATAAAGGGTTTTTTTAAAGTTCTTAGTTAGGACAGTGTTAGAGTTGGCCGAGTATTTTATAGTCTGCTCACAGAATCTGGCCTCCTTTTGTGTGTGGGTGTACGTGTGGTGCATGTGTGGTGTGCGCGCCTCTTGTATACTTTTTCTTTCTCTTTGCTTCATTTAGTTTGACACTGTAATTGCAGAAGCGGCCAGCTTGATGTCCGGGAGCTGATCTCTCTCTATCCCTTCCTGTTGCCTGCTTCCTCTTCCTTCATCCGGTCTCATCCTCCTCTCCACGAATATGCCGACTTAAACCAGCTGACCCAAGGGGATCAGGAGAAGATGGCCAAATGCAAGCAGTTCCTCATGAGCTACTTGAACGAAGTGCGCAGCACTGATGTCGCAAATGGCTACAAGGAAGATGTCGATACGGCTTTACTGAAGCTCTATGCGGAGGCCAATCACGAGAGCCTTCTAGACTTGCTGGCCTCAGAGAATTTCTGTATTCTCACAGATAGTGCCACGTGGCTGGAAAAGCACAAAAAGTAAGCATTTTGCCTACATCAGAGATCCTCGGAACCTCCTAGAATTCTGTGACTCACCCCAGCCCCCGTGGATGCTATTTTGTGGTTGGTCACTCCCCCCCCCCCCCCATACACAACACTCTTTGGCATCCATTTTACTGTGGTGCCCCCTACCTGTTCTAAAAATCCAAAAGGGCCTACTAGCTCAACAAGATTGGGGGTCCCTGGCCTACGCTGGATTTTTTGCTGGGGACAAAAGGAGGACCACCTAAAAAGGGTGTATTGGGGTTATGGGACCTGCCTGGGCAGAAGCCATGTGGGACATGGGTAAAGATGAGAATTGGGGAAGACGGAGCAGAAAAGCTGGCTGGATCCAACCCATTGTATATTTCCTCCCTTTAGAGCCTCATTAAGAACCAGTGGGGTGTTGGGGTCTCAGTGTCAGACTAGGAATCTCCACTCTGCCAGGGAAGCCCCGCCATTTTTTCCTCACGTGGCCCAGAGGATTGTTGTGAGGATAAAAGGGAGGACAGAAGAATGGTTTAAGGCACTTTGGATCCCGGTGGGGGAGAAATGCGGGTGCTTGATAAATGCTAAATAGTAATTCTTGGCTTTTGCTTGTTTCATATCACGTTTTATAGATTTTTTGCACTCGGACTCCTGTATCATTCAAACGGTCAAGATGCAGCTGCACTGCAGGTTAGACTGAAGCCACATCTCTCATAACTCAGATCTCTAAACTGCATAAGGCTCTTGCTTTGCTATCCTGTGTTACGGATTTACAACAGGAGTAGCTTGGGGCCCTCACGCCCTTGAATCCAGCCTTGCAGCCAGGAATTGAGGGTGATCTTTGTAGGTCAGTGTGTAAAAGCAAACATCTATGTTCTGATAACAGTAAGCACTCAAGTGCTTGTGAGTAATCCTTCGCATTTGTTGATCATAATACTAGAAGCCGGGAGCCAGGAGCAAGGCATTGTTTCCCCTTGTATCTCTGTAGCTAAAAGACCCGGTCACTTCATTTAAAAAAGGAGAGTCGACTTCCCCCCTCCCCCTCCCCCATACATCCTCTCCCTCTTGGGAGACCTGCCTGACCTAGCTGTTCAGGCTGGCTTCAAGAAGTCTGCCTGTATACATATCCGGTCTGCCTTTTTGTTGGAGAGATCTAGGCTAGCTGATGAACAGTGCAATGCTAAAACAGTTACACAAAGTGGAAGAGCAGTGATTTAGAAGAGTGTAACTCTGTTTAGGACGCCGGGGAGCGGGAGCCGCTTGCTCTGTCATTAGGCGGCGGATCTCAGCAGAAAATGGCCGCCCTCGCTGCCCAGCCCAGCCCAGCCTGCGCTGCGGGATGAGGCGCCTCCAGCGCGCTGCCATGAAGAAGGCAAAAAAACCCCTCCAGGATTGCTTCCTGACCCCAAAGTGGCAATCAGCATTTCCCTGGGCGTGTAAGAAAGGGCCATGAGAACTATGCCCTGATGCAACCCCTTCCTGCCCTCCCTGTCAGGCTCTGCTTAAGTTCACACAATCAGCATTGCTGTCAGATGGCCATCCAGCCTCTGTTTGAAAACCTCCAAAGAAGGAGAGCCCACCACCTCCTCCCGAGGAAGCCTGTTCCACTGAGGGAACCACTCCAACCGTCAGGAAGTTCTTCAGTCTAGTCAGATTGCAGAAGGCAGGGGACGTCCCTGAGGGAAAGTGGACTTTTGGCCCCGCTGCTGAGACACATGTTGCTCCAACGCCCGGGACCCAGCCAGCTTGTTACAGCAAATTTTCTCCTCCTTCCAGCCAACACAGGCCAACAGCCAGCCAGCCATAATACAGAATAGTTGGTGCATATTGCACTGAAAATAGAAGTTCATTATCTCCAGATTGTACTGTAGATTCCCCCCCCCCCCTGAATGCTCCTGCAGGTTGCAAATGGACTAGGGGGAGCTAATCTCACCACATGATTTCAAAGACATTTAGGATATACACGTGAATAGCCTAGAGGTCAAGATGGAACGGTGCTCCCCTGACATTCTTTTCACGCCTATTGTCTGCTTTGGTTGGTGTCTAACCAGAATTGCAGCAACTAAAGGCTTGAACTTCTGAGTAAGTTGTATGGAGGCAATAGTGTACGTAGCTTGGAATGAGAGTGGAGCTAAGTGTTATGTTTAGCAGGAGAGCCATCAGAATGGACAGCCCCCCCCCCCCAGTCTTCTGGCACACTAGCTAACAGTTCTGAGCAGAGGAACATGCACTATTAAGGATGGCACAATTTGGGTTAGTGTCTCTAAACACTAAGAGGCGGGAGGGATGTTTCCCACATATGGAATGTAGCATGTAGTGCTCCATGAAGAGCTCCACGGCTGGCACAAAGGGAGTAACTAGCCTTCAGCACTTGCATAGCAACCAGGAAACACTTTCCATTGGCTCCTACCAAGTCTGTGAGGGCAGGATAAACTTAGGTTGACAGACAAATCCGAGGGAGAATAGTATTAAATAGTATACATTTGCTTTTAAAGGATGTGAATTGTCAAGGAGCGGTTCTGACACCTTTTCTTCTTCTCTTCTTCAGTTATGGGTAAAAATTGTCAATGGGGACATCCAGGATTCCACGCGCACAGACCTCTATGAGTATATCGTGGACTTCCTTACTTCCTGCTCGGACCATGAACTGGTCTGGAAGTATGCCGAATGGCTGTTACAGCAAAGTGAGGAGGTTCGTAGCTGGATTCTCTTGAGAAATGCTTTTGAAACGGCTGTTGCTTGGCTGCTTGATGCAGAATACCTGGTCTTGCACTGTCTTACTCTTCTCTGTTAAATGCTTCGGGCCATATTCATATGGAGTTCCAGCATCTTGCTGTTTGGATAGAAGTGCAGTAATAATGAAGAACTAGATGTGGAATAATGCACAGTTAGCAGAATGCCCACCAGGTGGTTGGGGCATTTGTGGGACGGTGGCCCCAGAGAGGAACTGTAGCAGAATGTGTGTGTGGGGGGGCAGAGCTGCTCATGGCTCTCTCCCCCCACCCCCGCACCGCTCTCATTCATTCGTTGGATCTTCCAGATTTCTGTTGAAATGAATGAGGGTGATGTTCAAAACGAATGTCTTCATGCCCTAGTTTTAAATGTTCTGCTTTATTCTGATGGCCTGTCATGCCTACGATGTATTTTTCCTTCTGTTGCCAGAAAACCTGATTTGTTCTCCCTAACACTCAAAATACTGACTTGTATAGGGGGACTGTAGTTACTAATCTCCAGAGTATTTCCGTTTTGATCAGTGTGTAGAATGAGGAGCTTCAGTTGATTCAGGCATCCATTTAGTATGGGTTGTCATTGGTTGTCACGCTTCCCTTTATGATACCTTCCTGAGTCTCCCCTCCCAAATCCCATCCATCCAGGTTCATAAAGAGACAAAAATGAGTATAACTGTATCTCTTGTCTTCCCCTTCTACCCAAACATCTGTAATGTGAAGATGGAATGTTGTGCTTTTTCCCCAACTGAAAAAGTAAATTGCTGCACAGTAGCCCCTAAGATCCATTTCCATTCATTAGTGTAGAGCTAAAAGAGGGCACACACGTGGACACGCTCTAAAACCACTACACCACACATTTGTGGGTGTGTGGGCTGGATTGAGGTTCAGATCTCCACTCAGCCATTCAACTCACAGAAGAAGAAGAGTTGTTTTTTTATACTCCACTTTTGTCTACCCTAAGTGGTCTCAAAGGGGCTTAAAATCTCCTTCCCCTTCCTCTCTCCCCACAGCAGTCACCTAGTGAGGTAGGTGGGGCTGAGAGAGAGTTCTGAGAGAGCTGCCTGTGACTGACCCAAGGTCACCCAGCAGGCTTCATGTGGAGGAGGGAGGAATCAAGCCCCGTTCTCTGGATGACAGTTGACCACTCTTAACCACTACACCAAGCTGGCTGAGCTTGGGCTTATTATCACGCTCTCTCATTCTAACTTACTTCACAGTTTTTGGGGAGGGTAAAGATGGAGGAGGGGGAGGACCGTTTACACCATCCTGAGGTACTCGGTGGCAGGGTGGGCATAAAAAGTAATGAATAGTAATCCTTTGGCAAATTGAAGAATGTGAGGCATGAGTAGTAACGGTCAACTTGTGAGCGAGAGTGATGTCCATCGCTTATGCAGATATAGTCATTGACTTCTGAAATGTGTCTTGTTTTAGATTGGCATATACGTTTTTACTAGAAGGCCGCAGGAAGAAGGACAGGATAACAGCTTTAACCCAGACGACGTCATGAGCTGCCTTAACAAATACCCCAAATCACTAGTAAAATACTTAGAGTTTTTAGTCCTAGAAAGAAGAATACAGGTAAGTTTTTTTGGGGGGATAGGGGTGGTTTCTGTCAAATCCAAACAGATATTGGTGCGTGGAGCTTTCACACTGGTCTGATATTCTCCATAGCCTCAAATACCAGGTTGTTCTCTAGACCCCTGCTGAGGAGCCTTTGGCAAGCTTGGAAATTTGACTCCTCCTGCTTGTCCCCTCAGACTCCACTCTATTTAGCAGAGGAAAGAAGCTGGAAGGTGACGATGTGCACGTAAAGCAAACAAAAGTGATGTTTGTAATTCACATTATAACAATATTTGCTCTTGGATCACTCACATCTGTCCTGGTGTTAGTTGCTGCGGCACTTGCTGAGGCACTTGCTGAAGGGTAGATGGCTGAAGTAGGCCCATCCTATTCTCTGGCTGCCTTTGAACAGCCTGGAAACTCCCGCAACCCCACAAGAGTATTCTTTGGCCTTTTAGGTGGGGCACACACAGCGGCCTGGATCCAGCAATGTACAAATGGAAACATAAACTGACTTAGCATGGCTCCGCTTTAGGGTTGCCAAATGGGGGCGGGGAATCCCCCGCTTCGGAGGCCCGATTTCCGCCGCGGCAGAATCGGCCCCGGGGGGAACTCCGCCCCCGAAGCTGCATCACCAGAGGTGATACAGCCACGTCGCTCACGTTGGGGGCGTGGCCCACATCGTCAGGGGAAAACCATATGGTTCCCCCCCGACAATGTGAGCCACGCCCCCAACGTGAGCACGTAGCACGTCACTTCCTGTGACGTGCTGCCGGCGCGCTACTTACAGGAAAAAAGAGGGGGGGCAGCCATTAGGAGGGGGGTCACTCATAGCCAAGATGCCTCTGCAGAGCTACCTGACCCAATTTCAGCTCAGCATCGGCATCTTGGCTCTGAGTGGCCCCTCCTAATGGCTGCCCCCCCTTTCTCCTGTAAGTAGCCCTTGAGATTTTATTCCAAATTGTCTGAAGAAGTGTGCTTTGCACATGGAAGCTTACACTTTAATTTGGTTATGTGTCGTAAGCGCTCATTTTGTTGACTTTACTAGCGACATTGCTTTTGGAGATCTGGAATGAATGGCTTGTCTGTTTCATACTGGCAGAAGGAAAAGTACCACACCCACCTAGCGGTGCTGTACCTGGAGAAAGTGCTCAACCTGAAATCGCTCGAGGCAGAAAGGAACGAAGAGCTGTTTGAAACGAAGGCGAAGCTGCAGAGTCTCCTGCGAGAATCTGACCTTTATAGGACTCGCTTTATTTTAGGTAAATTAACTAACATTGTTATAACACAACACCAAGTTTTACCTGCTCTGTACAGAAATGGAATGGAAGGAAAAGAAGACGTGGAGGGTTTGCAGCGGGGTCACTTTAAATGGCTTGCACTGATGCTCTTTTCTGCTCCATTTTAGCTGATTCCAGTTCTAAAATAATCAGTCCAACATCCTGGTGAATCTGGCAATTCCCTATCTAATGTAGGCCCTGTGGCCACCACCAAACAGTAATTGATTGCCTGAATCCCACAGTCTTTTCACTTCTTTACTAAAATGGAAGGGTAATGGGAATTGGGTATACTACATGACATGTTTGGGCTCCGAACACATAGTTCTGCATCCTGCTACACAGAAGTGACTGCGATTTCCCCCTAAAGCGAGGCTTTTTTTGTTATCTGAAAACTTTTCCAGGTACTCCAGGTACACTGATCCTGGTGACCTATAGTGCATTACAGAGAGATACGAAGGGGCGGGAGTGGAGAATTGTAAGCACTTTGCCAGTGTACACATTGAAGTGCTTTCTGCTTATGTAATGGACTGTTTGAGTCCTGGTTGTTGTATTTATTAGTCTAACAAGGTTCCCAGAATTCTACATGCAGCTCACCAACTACCAACAAGTGGGGAAATCCTTTCTCACATTTAACTCCTGGGGTTAGCAATTCACTTTCAATTATCCTTTTATTTATGATGCCTGGCATAAGAGAAGGGTTTAGTGTTCTTTTTTTTCTTTTTCTTTTTTGCATTGACCAGGACTTTGTTTAAAGTGTGTTTGCATTTGGCAGATAAAATCAGTGGCTCAGATCTTCATATGGAGTGTGCAATATTGTATGGGAAACTGGAAGAGCACGACAAAGCTTTACATATCCTCGTCCACGTATTGAAGGACTTTGCTGCTGCCGAGGACTACTGTGTGTGGAATTCCAAGAACAGAGGCATTCTTTACCGACAGAAACTGTTCCATATGCTGCTTACAGCATACCTGAATTCCAGCTCAGCAGAACATGAACTGGTCATGGCTGCTGTGGATCTCCTAAACAGTCATGCGGCTGACTTTGATGCTGCCCTTGTTTTGCGGCTTCTCCCTGACAGCTGGTCAGTGCAGCTTCTCTCCTCTTTCCTGGCTGGAGCAATGAGGGAAAGTATCCATTCTCAGAGAATGTCTCAGATTGCACTGGGATTGGCAAAAGCCGAGAACTTAATTTACAAGCACGAGAAGGTGAGCAATACCGGTTTGTCCATTGTATGAGCGTGCTGCAATCTCTTAATAGTCTCCAGGAATTTTTGTCGGCCTGATGGAAGGATCGTGTTCCATTTTTTTCTTGGTTCTTATGCACTTGATAATCTGCTAGGGGGCAGTTTCCATTCTTCTGCTGCATACTATGTATGCCGAAGGTGGCAAAGGCATCCCAATAGTTCATTAAGTGAGCCAGTTGAACTATGGTGGCTTAACAGCTTTCTTTGTGCATTATGTAACCTACTGCTTAACCACGAAAGTGCAAGAGTAGGATGTGGGGAAGACGTTAGTATTCCGTAGCTAGCTTTCGTACACAGCATGGAAAGAGGAATAATCCTGCATCCCCTGTAACAGCTTTCATATTGTGTGCAAAGCAGCTGAGATTTAGACTATAGAGGAAACCTTCAAAAACACGTGTGTTAGAATGTGGGGCTTCTGTGCAAGGCCCTGTTTCCAATGCATACCCTGCCCACTGATGGTGGCTATGTCTTTGCTCCATCCCATATGTCCTTGCCTCAAATCCCTCTGTTTGCAAAAAAGCAAACAAGAAAACAACAACAGGGGATTTGAATACTTGTTTTCTAGTGCTTGCAATACGAAGTACTTTGATAATACCTATACATGAAATAAATATACCTGTTTACCGATTTTCTGTAATTTCAGTTTGCCTAAGGAATCTTTTTTTCCTATAGCGTTGTTTATAAAATGGCCATGCACCAAATGTGTAGAGTCTGCACCATGAATAGGAGTCTCAGCTGTTTGATGTGAGGGCTGTAAGGATACATCCAAAGCTGTGCTGGAAAGATGAGTTTCTAGTTGAGTTAAGAATCTAACATACCACCAAACAAACAAAAAACCCCAGGAACTCTTCTTTCAGGAATCTTACTGTTCAGGACATTACCAGAAGGCCTTCAGGCAGGTCCTTTGTGAACCTGGTGCCTAGAGCTGTACGTACAGATCCTGATGTGATTGATAGAGGCCATTCAGTAACTGGTCAGGATGAAATCCTTTGCAACAACAGTGGGAAGATTATCTCCCCCCTCCCAAGAGTGGGGTATAAACCGTTCATATGAATAAGTCACCACCTGTTGACCAAGGGCATACCACAGCTACATTATGTGAGACTGTATAGCACACTACTTGTCATGGCTCTTCCAAAGAATCCACAGAATTGTAGCTTGGGAAGAGTATTCAGAGGCCTTTGTTTGTCCTCTGTCTGTCTGTCTCTCAAAACCCTAGGTTTCCCTGGGAAAAGGAATGGTAGATCAGTTTTGGCCAAGTTGAAGAATATGCCTGAAACTAGGGTGCACCACAAATAATGATTGACTTGACAGAAAGTCTTCTAGCCTGTGCCGGTTCTTGTGTCGATTTGCAATGATGTTTTTTTTCATTTTTCTCCTGCCTTACAGGTAAAACTAAAAGGAGACACCACTGTTCTGTCAGACAGAAAACTCTGCCAGGTGTGTCAGACTCCCTTTTGTGAGCCTGCCTTTGTCAGGTACCCGAATGGCAGTGTGGTCCACACCCACTGTGCTGCAGGCAGACTTGTGACTTCCAACACAAACCGCCACTTCTCCAGCCCCAGCGGAAGGACATGAAATGTACCCGGAAGGGTGCCAGGGTGCTGGAGTGGTTGCCCTTTGGGGAAACCAGAGAGAGTCAGCTGGACACAACGGCAAGCGGAAGAGATGAGATTGCCCCGGGGAATAACAAGAAGACTTGAGTCAATGTGAAACAGGGCCACTTAAACCTGCTGATCCTTTTTGTGAATGTAGACGGCACAAGAAATTGCAAACTTGTTTTCTTTATCACGTAATAAGCAAATGCAGTAAAGATGTTAGGGAGGGGAAGGGAGCCAACATACCCTCATAAAATTAAACCTTGCACTGAACTTGGTGATCGACTGGCGTTGGAAGAAGAGGGGCTGAAGAGGAAAGACAACTTTTCGCCACACAGTTGATTTGGGGGGGGGATGGGGGTGGCTTCTCTCTCTTGAATAAATGGTATGAAGCAGCACTTTCTTGAGAGCAGAACAGACACGCAGTTGTGGATTTAAATTTTGCCTGCCATGCGGCATCGTGAACTTTTGTTCTGTGCTCTTCATACTATTGGGATTCGATGCACTTTTGAGCCTTTGTACGCCTGCCTTCTCTGCCATTTATTACAGACCGTACAAAAGCACTGACTCTGGGTAATTCCTGCTCATTTCGGAAGTTAAAGGGAAGCAGGACAATGGCAGCACCGGGCGGGGGGGCGCGGGGGCGGTGAAGAGCCCTACACCTTTTTTCTGACACTAATCACAAGAATGCCGCCCAAATTCATAGTCCTGTTATATGGAACTGTAAACCATTGGGGTGGGGGCGGGAATGGGTTGAAGGATGAGGCTTTAATAAAATGTAATGATTTATTTATTATCATACAGGTGTTCTGTAAATACAGTTGAATGAAATGGTTTTATATCTCAAAAAGTTCTCTAGAGCAAAAATACGTAACCGGTCATTCCAGGTATAGCTTTTGGTGTAGGTTCTACACCTGACAACACAATTCATGTTTTCCTGCAAAAGGGGGGGGGTGGGAATGGTGCCTCTGATCTGCGTTGCAGGGGTGGACCTTGGGTCATACCAAGTGGGTGGGGGTGGGGCCTAAGGGTACAATACAGACATCAGTAGTTGCATCCTGAAGTGCTGATAAGCTTGATCATACTTAATAAATGCTCTATGAATTCTGAAGCTGTGTGCTAAGCTTCTTCTCCGTGCCACAGCCCAAGAGTAAAAGATACTATGAGGGCGCCTTCTTTTCCACACCCCTTAACTGAGTAGTAGAAGCGTCACTGACACAGTGAGAGAAGGGGAGAACTCAACAATGAGAGCTTTAAGTTGTTTGCTTGAGTTATATTTTTCCTAAATAACAAAAACCCAGATTCACATTTTATGTCCAAACCGCTGGGGGGGGGGGGGGGGGGTTGTTAATCAGGTCGTTGGGTGTATTTCTCAAGGTTTCCAGAGGTCATTTTTCTGGCCTTAGAAAGATGTACCTTCAAGTTGAAGAAGCAACACAAGAGTCTGCTCCTTGCTCTCAGCTTCCACTTCCTGCTCAGTCCAGTTTGTTGCTATGGGTGTGTGTGTGTTTCCCCCCCACATGACAGTTCAAAGATAGATGTTGCAAGCCTCTTGATGTCCTTCCAACTAAATACTGAGTAACACTTTCTTTCGCTTGCTTTTTTATGAAATTGATTTGAATAATTGTCCCAAATCAATAGGATACCTTGTATAATTGTTTTCAGAACAAATCATATTTATGTAGGTGTTTGTATAATAAGATGGTGAGGAGATGGGAGCAATTCTGCCTGTTTGAGTAACAGGCGATGGGGGAGGCACCATCCTCCAAAAAGTCATACACAGCTGAAGCCCCCTCCCCCCAGATGGAAAGCCATTTCTACCAATTTGCATGGTACCTGCGGTTTCAGCAACTTGTTATGCAGGTAGTGTAGAGGCCACGGTGGCTTAGAAGTTAAGACGCTGAGCTGAGCTGCAGACCAGAAGGTCTGTAGTTCGGCAGTTCGAGACCCCTAGTGCCATGTGATGGAGTGAGCTCCTGTCTCTGGCCTCAGCTCCTGCCAACCTAGCAGTTTGAAAGCAAGAAACTGTAAGTAGATAAATAGGTACTGCTGTGGTGGGAAGGCAACAGTGTTCTGTGCACCTTGGCGTTTAGTCATGCCAGCCGCATGACCACAGAAATGGCTTTGGACAGCGCTGGCTCTTCAGCTTGGAAACAGGAGATGAGCACCACATCCCTAGAGTCGGATTCGACTAGCTTTCGAGCAAGGGAAACCTTTACCTTAACTATGTAGGTAGTGCAGCAGATAGGGAGCTGCGAGCAGAACTTATTTCTAAGTTGTGACGCTCATCTTGAACAAACCTTTTGGTCAGTTTGATGTAGTTCCTAGGCTTCGTGCTAGGACACACTTGGATAGCATGGTATCTGCCAACCTGATTTTCTTCGTGCTTGCTTCCTGCAGCTTTAATTTGCATAGAGTATTTGTAGGATAAAAATTAACTCTGACGTTTGGCAAGCAGCCCACAATGAACAAAAGAGAAAACGACCCTAGGTTATTGCAGGGATTAAGTATTCCTCGTTTCGTTGAAGATCACGGAGCACACTACGCCAATGGACCCATAGGGAATACTTGGCACTGATTCTAAGGCACTGGTTCTATTCAGATGGCAGGTAAAGAAGATAAACCAATCAATATATTTATTAAATTAGATCGGGGTCCCCAACATGCTTCCCGTGGGTGCCTGAGAGTTTTTAGAAAGCTGAGGAGGCCGGGTGGGACTTTCTGCCATCGGGGCCTTCTGAGTGGCCACTGGAGAGTGGCTGTGCAGATTTTTTAAAAATTGCCTTGGCAACGGATGCCGTCACAGCACAAGGATCTTCACTGCATGACGGAAGAGAACTGTGTGTCTGCAAGAAAATGTTTTTCAAGAATACGCTCATTTTAAAAGGCATCCCGTTAAGCAGAACTTCTGCCTGAGATACTGAAGCGTTACCATGAGACATATGCATAACCTCTCTCTCCGACATTTTGGAATGGATGAGGGCTAACAAGCTACTGATGAGGGAAGGTCTGACTGCAGTAATGGGTTATCCTCTGTTCTGGATGGGGGTTGCACTCCCCTTAAAGGAGCAGATTTGTACCTTGGGAGTGCTCTTGGACCTGGGTCTCCTGTTAGATAAACAAGGGGCAGCAGTAGTCTTTCAGCAGCTTCAGTTGGTAAGCCAGCTGTGGTCCTTCCTGGAAAAAAAATCTTGCCACTGTGCTGCGTGCCCTGGTAACACTAGATTAGATTACTGTAATACGCTCTGTGTGGAGCCGCCCTTGAAGACTGTTCGGAAGCTACAGTTGGACCAGAATGCTGCGGCCAGAGTGTTGACTGGAGCGGGTTGTAGGGACCACATCACTCCAGTCTTGTTCCATCTACACTGGATTCCAGTTTGTTTCTGGGTTCGATTCCAGGTCCTGGTATTGACCTTTAGAGGTCTGTATGGCCTGGGACCAACGTACCTTAAGAATTGCCTTCTCCCACATGAACCTACCCACTCACTCTGGTCATCTTCAGAGGCTTTGGTTGTCCCTGCCATCTGAGGCTTGGCGGGCGGCAACCTGAGAAAGGGCCTTCTTGGCTGTGGCACCAAAACTTTGGAACTCCTCTGGGAGGTCAGTCTTTCTCCCTTACCCAAGTCTTTCACCAGCAGGTGAAGACTTCTTTGTTTTGACCGGCATACCCCCAGCAATGGTTACTGGCCCACCTTCTAGTGGTGTTCATGTGTTTTTAATCGGATTTCTTTCTAACTGTACTTGAATCATTTAAACGTTTTTATGTTTGCTGCCTTGTAGGCTCTAACTGGGTGGAAAGGCAGCATAAAAAGCAGCCATTTAATGTTTATGCCCTATGCCAGAATTCCAAAGGGGTCTGCAAGCAGAAAAAAACTGGGGACCTCTGAACTAGATACAGAGAAGAGGTTCTGGATCTGCACGCCACCTTTTTACATCTGTGTTAGTGACCTTAGGAACTGCGGTGGCTCAAGTGGTTAAGACGCTGAACTGCAGGCTGTTGAAGGTCAGTAGTTCAGCAGTTCGAGACCCGGGTGCTGCATGATGGAGGGAGCTCCCGTCTCTAGTTCCAGCTCCTGCCAACCTAGCAGTTAGAAAGCAAGAAATTGCAAGTAGATAAATAGGTACCACTTCGGTGGGAAGGTAACAGCGTTCTGTGCGCCTTGGTGTTTAGTCATGCTGGCCACATGACCACGGAAACATCTTCGGACAGCGCTGGCTCTTCGGCTTTGAAACGGAGATGAACACCGCAACCCTAGAGTCGGATTCGACTGGCTTTCGAGCAAGGGAACCTTTACCTTTACTTTAGTGACCTTATGCATCACATCTAAGTTAAATTGGGATTAAATGCTATTGAACTTGACGGGCTCGGTTGCCTGAACTACAAGGGGTAAAATGGGATGTCTCACTTCAGAGTGCACGGGGAGGGTGATATTATTAATCCACTACTTAAAAATCCCCTGCTCCCTCCTGAAATAGCAAATTAGAACAGGGGAGTTCCAGCTCAGCCCTTTCCAAATCAAAACGAAACCTATCAGCCACGGCAGGCCCAGCTGTTCAGATTCTGTCATGGAACGAATGATGTTTGCGTGGAGTTCCTGGCATGGAAGAGGGCTTGCCACCTGCCTCCTTTCTGCTGCAGTCCTCCTGAAGGGCACAGGCTTTGAGATGTGGGCCTGCAGCAAGGCAAGGAGACAATCCTTGGAAATCGGGGCATATACTTCCTTGGGCATATGAAGGCACATTCAGCTTGTACTAGAAGCCCTTTTCTACAGCTGTTTTTTTCCAAGCTGTACCAATACAACTCGTAGTAAGACAAAAAAATAAAGGCGCAGTGGAGGAAAATGGAATAGTGGACCAGCAATAGAAAACTTGGAAACTCAGCTATTAGTTAAGTCTTGTGTTCTGATTTACTATCGCACAGATGTCATTCATTCACTATCCAAATGAATGCATTTCAATGTGAAACTGATTTTTTCCCATAACTATACCCTTTCAATTGCCTTGCTCTGGGTGAACTGGAGAACAAGGGCTGGAACTCATGGAAGATTTGCTCATGCACATCGGGCTTTGCGCAAGAGGAAGTGCTAAAATGGCTTCTGGCTGTTTGCCTAGTAAATTGTGTCCCTACTTCCTCTTCCCGCGGCACAGGACATTGTGGAAGAAATTTCTTCCCATACGATTAAAAATAAAATAAAATCATTCCAGACATCTGGGGGAACATTTTTTTGCTCTTTAAGCAACTGATGCACTACTAGGGTTGCCAAGTCCTTTTTCTTCTGCGGCGGGGGGCTCCCGGACAGTGTCTTCAGCTCACGCGCGTGCCGCATGCACGTCAGCCAGATGTGACGTGATGACGCCAGGCATGCTGGGGGCGGGGCCACAGCCATTTGAGGGGAAAACAGAGTTTCCCCCTCAAATGGCTGTGGCCCCGCCCCCAGCGTGCCCGGCGTCATCACGTCACATCCGGCTGACGTGCACGCTGGGGTGGGGTTTCCCCCGGGGCCTGATTCCGCGGCGGCGGAAATCGGGCCTCCAAAGCGGGGGGAAATCCGCCCCCCAGGGGGACTTGGCAGCCCTATGCACTACTTTTAAGTAGAACTGTAATGGCATTTTACTTTCCATTCTCCCATTGCTAGATGCAAGCCCAAATCTCGGGGTGAATGTCTTTTGAACCTCCGATTATTAGTACACATGAAAACAATAAAGAATACCTATAGAGAGCTTTTATCTTCCACTGAGGGCCAGTGGTGTTTAGTGGTTATAGTATCATTCTACAAACTGGGAGTCCCAGGTTCAAATCCCCACTCTACCACAGAAGCTTTCTCACTGGAGAAAGAGTATGAAATAAATTATGTGGTAACAGGAAGACTTCTTTATCCTAATAAGTACAAAATAAGATAACATTTATAATGGGGGACAACAAAATGATAAATTAGCTGAATATGCCTTTATGACTATATTACCACATTACTCAATGTGGACTCAAAAGAAAGACAAAAAAGTTGTAGTTTTAATGAAAACTGGCAACCATGCAAACAAAACAGCACCACACTGACAAATGTTAACTACATCTTTAATTTATTGTAGAACCTTGTAGCACATATTATTGTGAGTAGTCTTGTATGTATACATTTGTCCCTGCTTTCTAATTTTAAAATAACACATTTAAGTATTTGTCATACTTGTCTACCGATATGTTTGCACCTTTATAGAGGAGCATTAACACTGTTATAAATTCGTTAAATCTTGCCAAATGTGTAGTAGTATGTGTGATGTGAATTGTGGCTTATGAAGGATATAGCTACAAAAATAAACCCAAAAAGAGAATGCAATCTAACAAAAGTTAGTTGGACTAAGTCCCACTGAAATCAGTGTAACTAACAGCCAGCTCTTAAAAACAAGTGCCTTCACTTTCAATAGGATTTCTACCTAGGTGCTGGTGCATATGGAATTGCAAACTAAAGCATACAGTTAACTACTCAGAGTGTCAGTCCACAGCATTCTTACCTAAGTATTCCATCTCACTGAACTTAATGGCATCTCGGGCTCAGTCAAATGGTTTCCTTTCTGTGGACTACTCCCCCCCCACTTCTGATATATTGAAAGGTGGGTGGGCTGGCTGGCACCAAGAAGGTTTTTCTCTACATGCACTGCTGGACCTGGAACTCTGTGCAGTTTGAGTCTCGTCCTTTGGCAAAGTCTACACTGAGATGGTTGAGTAACTAAACCCTCACTTCAAAGTAAATATGTACACTCCCCCATTAGTCTGGTGAGGCTGTCATAATTTGCCTTTGCTGGAGTATGGTCATTTGTTGTTAATCTCAAAAGGCATCAGCCTGCTGAAGTACCTAGCTTTCACTGAAAGAAATAAAATTTGGCACATGGCTCCATTTTCTCTTATCTCAAAAGGAAGTTCGTTAAAACTCCCCAGAGCTGCACCCCTGTCTATGAGACTTTTGCCTAGATGTGTGCACATTCTCTAGCATTCAGACACCGCAACGTTCTGCACCGTGCACTGGCCTTAAGAAGAGGGTTCTGACCTATGGAAGTTCACAGAAAGTGGGCTGGATCTGAGGACTTCTACCAAGTGAGGAGACTGGTGGCAGCAATGGAAGCTTCCTCCATTGGAGCAAGTCTCATCACAGAGCAGGATCCAGCCTACTAAGCTGAACAGTATGCCATCCACTGGTAACGTTGATTTTGTTGGGTTTCTCACTTAGGGGAAAAAACCCAGAATGGCACAGAATTCAATTTACTGGCAGAATATTTTGTTCAGGATTTCGGTTTCCTTACTGTCAGACTACTGTTAGATGTGCTGTTACTGAACCAGTAATATGAAAGTTTTCAAATGTTCTCTGCTGGCAACACCAAAGACAGCATTGCAGGATGGCAGTAGAAGAGTAGTGAGGAAAGAAACAGGCGGCGGCTTAATTCAGGCTTTCTGTTTCTGCCTAAACATACTCCCGGTTTGGTCCTAAACTGTAGACTGATACTCACTACAGACATATATTGTGCTTGGCCTTATTCTCCTTTTTGTTCGTCCAGGCACTTTAGGAAAAAGCTTTAATGTTTTCGGCATATACTCCAGACAGGCCTCACGGAACTTCTTGATTCTCCAACAATAGATGACAGGATTGAACACCGATTTGAGGTAACTCAGCCACAACACGTAGATGCTGGTGATGTAGAATGAGGGGCTATAATAGAACTGTCTGCTGAACACAGACATCAAGCTGAATACTGTGTGGGGAAGCCAGCAGAGGGAAAAGCCAACAAACAAGATGAGAATGGTTGTGAAGGCCCTGGTCTTGAAGCTCATGTCAACGTTCATCTGGTGAGGCCTCTGTAGCCCCATCAGGCCCAGTTTTCTCACCTGACTCGAGCACATGCTCTCAGCGTGGTTGTGGATCCTGACAGTATTTCGGCGGACGGTATTCAGAATGCAAAGGTAAGAATACAACATGATGCTGAAAGGGATGAAGAAAACGGCCACAATTAACGTCACAGCATAAGCTCTGTCTGCGGGAAACTCTGTGTACCCCAGGACACACTGGGGAGCCCGGCTTGGGACTTCTACAAATGTCCACCCAACCAACGAAGGAAAAGAGATACAGAAGGAAAAGGCCCAAGAAACGGTAATCATGACTTTGGCACGATGAGGGTTCAGTTTGTCTTGTCGCTGCACAATGATAAGGAATCGGTCCACACTAATTATCAAGAGTATAGAGACCCCTTCCAAAACAAAGAACCAGTAGAGCATCGCTGAGAGTCGGCAGAAGTAAGTCCCAAAGTTCCAGTCCACTGTTATGACGGTAACGGCAGCAAAAGGCATACAGAACAAAGACAGCATGATATCAGAGAAGGCCAAAGTAGCTAAAAGCAGATTGATGGCTGAACGCATGGCTGGTTTTTGGTACACAATGAGGCAGACAATGGCATTGCCAAAGAAGCCAATGGCAATCATGACGAGCATTATTATGGCCATTAAAATCCTGAGAGGCGGAGGTAAGGTTGTGGAACTGAAGCCTGTGAACTGGGTGCTCACATTCAGGTTACCAAAATCGTCTGCTGGAGTCTCATTATGTGCCATCACAGCAAAAAATGCTGACATCAGAGACGCAAAATGCCCCAAGTCTTCCTGCTAACTCTTTGACTGTTGCCATTTTTCCATCTTATCATCCACACAAACTTGGAACCGATGTTTGTAGGTATACGAATAAAGGCGTAGCTGACACACATGTCTTACAAATCACAGAAGAACCAAACTACAGAGAAGTTAGCACACAACAAGTTCCTTGGCTACTGTGTAGAGATGTTGGCAAAGACATTACCAAAAGCATTCAGTCAGAGACTCTCCAATCTAGAAAACAGGAAAAAAGAAAGACAGTGATGCCACCTATTTTTTTTAAAATAATGTCTATACCACTTTTATCTTCACAGAAAGTCTGTTTAGCAACATCCATGGAACATTCATACATAGGGATGGGCACAAACTGCACGAACTGCTCAGAGCCATTTCAACCCCTGCTTTCTGCTCTTCATGAACCACCATGAACTGCATCAAAATTCATGGAAGATTTGGTGGCTTTTCAGTTCACAAACATGGCTTCACAAACCACGAACCAACCAAAATTCATTCATACAACACAATACATCACACACTCTAACGTTCTTTTTATCCAGGTTGCACCAGTCAGCTTTTATATGAACCTTAGTTTTAGATATATTTCATATACAAGTTTGGTAATCATTTTATTTAATGGCCAGGAAAAGTCTTCAACTAGTTGCCTGGCCCTCTGATAACTTAGGTTATTTTAGTGTATTTCTAAACTGCTTCCCTACTAAAATACTCACTAAGGTATACAAGAAATATTCAAATCATATATATAAACAATTCATAAAAACATAATTCTAAATAGCACACCAGTTAAGCACGGCTGACAAATATTTTCCCCAAATGCATCTTGTAAGCACCTCTAGGTCATAGAAACAGAATTGTTTCGGGCCACATATGATCAGACTTAAGGACTGCCTCTGTCTATGACCTACTCATTTGGTCTGCAGAATGAGCAGCTGAACACTGCCTTCATTTCACAAGCCAATTCAAAAGTTGTCCCTGTTGTGACAGTCTGAGGACCAGAAAGTTCACTATGGATAGCAGCGGCCTGAAGAGTGTATGATGCCATGTTATTTTGTACATTTTGGGGGAATGGAAATGCTACCCTTTCCCCATCCCACTGTCTGGCCTAGCCACACCATGAATGTTAATGGTCTAGCCACACCATGAAACCACTCGTGGGACAAATTACTATCTGGATACCTTTATGTTCAATTTGTAAGGTCAAAATAGAAGAGGACTCTGTGGCTCTTATGAAGGAGGATCAGTTGTCATGTCAAACCACGTACTCTGGCATTAGTCTCCTGAGGTTAAAAAATTACCATCCCAGAAGAAGTAAATGAATGGGAAGGTTATGTACGAGTATGTATTTGTTTTGGTGAAATCACAGCCCTAAATTATTGATGAATAAGTAGATGTTAGGGGGAAGCAGGTATGGACTTTATGAAGGGTGGTTGGTATCTTGTTCCACAACACAAAAAGAACCGCTTGTTCACACTTCACTGTGCCCTCTTCAGATGTACGCCACAATAACACATACTTTATTATATCCCAAGTGATAGGTCTACCAGGCAGATGGAAGCAAGAAGGACTCACAGGAACCTATTATTACCAGAGTCTGCGACCATTACTCCTGTAAATTCCACCAGTGCACACTGAACAATCTTATAAAGATGAAGGATGTTAATGATGTACTCCAGAGCCTCAAATTATGATGTGGCATGTTGCTTTCTCTCCTCATGCCTCTGGCTTCCGGAGTCAACAGCACAAAGCCAGTCAGTTTTAACTTCTCTCTTAAAAACAGAGCACACATACCAAACGAGATCACCTTAGTTTAGATTCAGCTTTGGTGGTAGGAAGAACTTAAACCCTGCTCACAAGTTACAGTGAACACACATATAGTCTCTGTATACTCTGCACTTGGATTTTCCTTTATAAGTGTGTTGAGCGGTTCTCATGTTACAATCAATGGACATACAGCTGAACATGTAACACAAACCCCACATTTATCCAGGTACTGGTCCCTGGTCTCAATTGTAAACTGAAAGCATGTTGGTTGTTATGAACAGATGAATGCAACTTCTGAACAGGCTTACAGTCTTTAGATGTCATAATTTGCCCAGTATTCCTCCACTTTTTGCAAGGTCGGCTGGGGAAGAGAATCCCCTGGTGAAATTATGCCTTTCTTCAGAACTCACCTGTTTAATCCTGATTCAGAGGTGAAAAACCTTTTATAATCCCATTATGTTCAATATGCATCAAGGCCTGGCACTCCAGCCACACTCCAGCTACTATTGGCTTTTGAATTGTTACGTAGTGCCACCACAACCAAGACATCCTAAATGCTATCAGCATCCTACTTTTTGGTCCCGTTAATGATGTCAAGCACCAGGATCAAAGGAAGTAAAGTGTAATGAATTCTATCTTATATAGTGATGTCGGGGAAAGTTACTATAAATACGAATGAGTCACTGAACATTTCTTGGTTTTTATCCTGGAACACCAAAGTTATCCCACAGCTTCATTTTTTTTTGGGGGGGGGAAATGAATTAGAAATAGAAATAGAGCAAAGTAATAGCAACTTTTAGAAACAAAAGTTTTGAAGGCAGTTGTGCCAGATAGATAGCAAAGGTTGGCAGGCAGCAAGTTTGAGGGGTTCCAGAGGGAAGCTACCCATATTACTTTGTTTAAACCTTTGACTACTGCAGTGAACTCTACATTGTGCTGCACTTGAAGGCAACAAAGGGTGGTACATTTTAATCTGTTCCTCCTCCATTTCATCCTCACAACAATGCTGTCACAGGCAGATTAAGATAAGAGTCGAATGAACAAGGTCACCCAATGGGTTTCAAGGCTGAGAGAGGAGTTTTAACTTTGGTCTCCCTTGTGATAGCCCAGAACTCTGAACACTATGAAATACCTGTCTTTCTGCAGTGCATTGTGCCCTCTAGACCTGGCACAGTGAGAAGGCGAGTACTAAGGAGGTCTGGAATCAAGCTCAGTCTGGATGGAAGCCTAACTAGAAACCATATACAAGGGATTTTTGAAGAAGATCTGCCAATAAATGTCATATGTATGAATACAAATCAGACACATGCCCTATGGTGTAGTTCAAGTGGAAAGATCTGTTCAGTAGGATCACAGGAATCTAAATCTAAACAGCTGTAACAGATAGATGGTTAGAAGTCACAGAATCAGGACAAGGTGCTTTTGCTACAACAGTGTTCCCATCATGGGATGACCAGTTAGTTCAACAAGCTTCTGCAATAACAAGATGTTCTTTTCCACTTGACATTCTCTCCAAGAGCTGAAAATGACAGAATTCTGACTCTGCTCTGGTTCACATAGTTATTGCTCCAAATCTGTTGTCCTTCAGTAAAGCAGTAAAGCTCCAGTCTTGTGCTGGTGAGATTAAGAAGGTAACAAAGCAAGAGATCTGACCTTCCTCACTTTGATTCCAACAGGGCAGCGGAATGGGGTGCATTACAAGTCTGGGCAAGTTTTGTCTGTCTTCTTTCTTCCGGGTCTGGCTCGGTTATACTGGTTCAGCAAACACACACTCAACAAGCTGTACCACCAGGCAACTGACTCTTGTTTGGATCCAACCAGTTCCCCAGCAGACTGGAGGAACCGAATGGTAAGCACAGAAAAATGCCGTGCAACTCCTTTCCAACAAATAAGTTAACTAGATTTTTTTGGGGTGGGGGGTGGGGGGAGAATCTAATTGTTTAGATATTTATATCCTGACTTTTTCTACAGTGGAGAGACCCTAAAGCAGCTTACCATAATCTTCTGCCCTCCTTCCACAACAACTCTGTGAGGTAGGTTAGGCCATTAGAGTGACGGCCCCAAGATCACTCAGTGGGTGCGTTCAGACGCGCCGGTGCAGTTTATGCCGGCTGAAACGCGATCACACATACCTCCTGTCTGCTCAGCCCATCACGATACGCCCGTCCACACTCATCGTCGGTTTGTTTTTTAACTTAGTTTGCGCATGCACATAGGCAGCCATCCATAGAATGGCGATCTTCGCGCATGCGCAAAAAACCCCTGTCTTACATTTAAACTTTAAAGGTAAGGACCTGGATCTCCCATATCCTCATCTGATACTCTAACCACTATACCACACATTCTCCCATTCTGGTTTGGTGCCAATGCATCAAATTGATAACACAAAGAGAGTGCGAATACAGAGGCTATCATACTAACCTACTCAGAACAGGATGGCTCAGAAAAGTGTGCTGTGTGTGTTTAGGCTAGGGGACAAGTCTTTGCATTCGAAAGGATCACACTAAGGTCCCAGACAAATGTGATGCAGAGATCAGATCCTGGGACAATTGAATCTTCACTTAAAAGCAGCTGTGAGCTGCTAAGGCTGATCAGAAAAGCCATTCTGACCTGTCCAAGCCATTTTACCAGTCCAGTTCCCTTCATCACAGCTTCTACTTTTTATCATGGAAAAAGTTACATTGCAAGAACAGAGGCAGACAAAACAAAACTGCTGAAGAGGCACTTGAGTAGAAAGTGCCCATCACCAGTGTTGCCATGGAGACTGCTAATTTCATCAGGCTGCTCTCATATGCGCTGCTCTTGTCTCCCCCTTTTCTCCAGGCAGCATTGCTAGCGAGCCTCTGGTTTCACAACGGAGTTCACTACAAGACTTATGAGCAGTAGCTCGCCCTGAGAACTTCCAAGAATTTCACCCCGAGCATTTAGCGGGAAACTGCTGACAACAACGGAAGGAACTGAGGAGAAATTGAGGCCTAACAGAATGCAGCACAACATTCAACGTGAGGAGTTAGAGGAAGTAATTATGTAATCTTTACATTGAAGAGAAGTCACCTGGACACAAGGGCAAAAGAGTTCAAACGTTGTCACAATCAGCCTAACCTTTTTGATTGGGGGGGGGGGAATAAATTCAAACATGATCTATCCACCATCACGTAAACTCAAAGAACTGGTGTGAGATAAAATGCCAAGAAGTTTCCACTGGAAAATGCTCCCGGGCCAAACCACATGTGACGGCATCCCCATGGCCACCAGCAGATGCCACAGTGCAGACTGGGCTGAAGAACTTTGGCCCCCCTTAAAAAGGTAAAGGTTCCCTTGCTCGAAAGCCAGTCGAGTCCGACTCTAGGGTTGCGGTGCTCATCTCCGTTTCAAAGCCGAAGAGCCAGCGCTGTCTAAAGACATTTCCATGGTCATGTGGCCGGCATGACTAAACACCAAGGCGCACGGAACGCTGTTACCTTCCCACCGAAGTGGTACCGATTTATCTACTTGCAATTTCTTGCTTGGTTGGCAGGAGTAGCCCCCCTTACACCTTATCTAGTGCTGAAACAGCCACATCCCTCCCTGTGGCTGTTTCAACTCTTGAACAGATTTGCACGTGTGTGTGGAGGGGGGGGGGAGAAGAGCCTGAACAGGCCCCTGAGGCATTTTTTAATCACTAAAATGGTGTCCGGTTTGTATACGTTACCTTGGCCATTTTTACAAGGACTTTTTATGCTAGACCACTGTTACTAATCCAAACATCACAGATGGGCAAATGTCTAAGGCTGGCATTGAATACAGTTGTTTGCACTTTTATAAGGCAAGAAGAACTTTACTAGGACTTACTTTCAAGTAAGCAAGCAGATGATCGAGCTATCCATATGTTTACTGCTAAACTGAGATTCTGAAAAAAGAGAATTTCAGCTTTGATCTCTTGCTTTTAAAATCCACCGTAGTACCGTCACTCTCTAATCTATGCCAATCGTACTGCATAGTCAGAAATTCCCATCACTGGATGATCTCTTGACAAAGTTGGTCTCTTCATTTCTGTCATAAAGATCTCTTTGTCCTTCAATAAAAATCCATATGGGGTTTTCCCCTGAAATGGGACATTTGAGAAGGAAACCAGTACGAGGATGCTGTCCCTTTAACTTTTCATCCTTTTTAACCAGCTGTCTCTGTCAGGCTTGGTTACAGCAATGACAAAATGTACCTTTTTAAAAATTGGCACAGCAGAGATACATGGGCAATATTTAAATGAACCACTTAACCTGTCGGTTCGAAACGCTTCCTGTTGAAACGAAACATTAGCCTTTCAATAAATGTGTTTTGTTAAATATTAGACAAAAGGAGAGCTTCCAACCTAAACCTTGTGATAAGGGCCATCTGTAATCAATGGAACGTCAGGGCACAGTGAGCACATTGCAAATGGCACTGAACTGTAGGTAACGGAGAGGCTCGATTAGGTGACTGGCTCTGATCCCAGGCAAATCAACAGCATCTGTATTCTTTTGCCTCTCCCTGTTGCAATCTCTCACGTTTAAGGAAAAGACTGGCACAAACCGTGGTAAATTAGTGAGTAAATTAATAAACCGGCAGAAACAATAGTTCATGAGAACAAAATTCATTTGAAACGAAATTTAAATGGACCCCCCCCCCATAAAGACAGAGG